>NC_043705.1:14573879-14580590 GCF_006229205.1 Suricata suricatta
CAGTCAGCTTCTAGGGTGTAGCTGGAGCAGGGCTGGAGATTCTCAGGAGTCAGAGTCTTTTTGAGGATCAGTTCAAGCTGATCGACTGGATCTGGATCACCTCACCAGGCTGAGGGTTCTTCTGAGTTGGTCCACTTAACTCCAGAGAGATCCCTGAAACTTTAACAGGGGCTGAACTTTTGGTTTAGTTGCATATCTGTGAAGTCCACCTTTAAGTCTTTTGAAAATGCGTGACCCCCATTTAAAATATCATCCTCACAGACTAACAAGCCTGAGATCCAACAACAAATATTAGACATTCAGAACTAGAATTACTTTTACAGTAGTGTATTGCTGAAACATAGTTTTTCTCTCTAAAAAAACTCCATTATCAGAGATAGCCAAATCGAGACTAATGTGGTGGAACGAGTCCATTCTTAACAACCCTGGCCTAATTATTTACATAAGCTCAGCAAGAATAAAGATTTTTCATGAGGATTTTATAAGGCTTGCTTTGCTGGGTCCTTTTATAAGGAATCTCCAGGTTGAACTTTTAGTAGCCATTCTGGGCCAGAAGCCAAGCCAAGCACTTTCCATCAGACAGGCCTGCAATACCTGTTAAATTGGGCAAACTCCTCTTTCCAAGGTTCCCAACATATGCTGAGGTTCCTGCCCCTGCCAGGAAGTGATCTTCTTTACTCACCTGGGGAGGCTGCTGGGAATTCTGTGAGCAAGGTATCCAGCCAACATTTCCACGAGGCTTTATGGCTCCACGTTCCATAGAGTCAACCTTAGTTCCTTAAAGCTGTCAGGTCATATCAGAGCCTATGCATGACTCTCAAATAGGACATTCCAGTCAAAACCTTGGTAAAATAACCAGTATTTCCAATGGTGTCCTACTGGAAAAAGAGCAGATTCTTATTGAACTTACACAAACAATTGTAATTGCCATGAGAGAAAGAATACTCACTGTGAGTTTTCGAATTTCAGATGGTTTAAGTAGAGAGAAAAGATAAATGTGCTAGATAAACAAATACTTTATGACATTTGTGAATATCACAGATTTCTCACAAGAAAGTTTCTTAATCTGGATAAGTAAACATTAAAGGAACAACAATGCTTCAAACAACAGTCATAAAACTATAATTTCCCACGTTTCTAATTTTTGTTCAGCTTCAATGCAGCTTCTAGCTCTGGAAGTTTCTACCCATTTTAGTACTAACCTAAAGGATGTCAAACACTGCATTTATCCCAAAACTCCTTATTACAACTTCCCTCAAAGAAGAAACACGTTCTGTGACAAGATCTAAAGATCTGAGGAGAGTTCATTATGATGCACTTTGACAAAGAAATTTTAGTGACACTCAACATTTTGATTACTAAAGGTGTTAAGTAATGATCTTAAGACTTTAGGAACTACATATATATTTGAGCAGTTGTAGCATTTACCCATACAATATAACCTAAGATGTATCATTGTACAACAGTGTTTTTTTTTTTTTAAAGTAACTTGGCATCCTAAATGAAAGGGCCTAATTGGTCAAAAGACTTCTCTATCATTTGAATACTGGGAAATTTGTTAAAAACCTTAGGAAGTTACAAAGCACATCCTAAATAGAATTACAAATTGTTACAAATCTGAAAACTCTATTTACTTAACCAAAGTGGCAATAAAAGATCTTGTTTGCCTTTGGGATTGTTAAGCAAAACCTAACTCCTCCCCCCCCCTTTTTTTAACCTCAGAGAAGCTATAGCTAAGCAATCAAAGACCTGATAAAGATAAGACCTAAAGCTTTTGTCTTTTTAACGAAAGAGAAACACTTCATTTGAATAGTCTTATCAAGAGCAGACCAAAAGTCTGGAAAAACTTGTATTTTGAAAGAGAGAAGAGCAGAATTTCAACCCTATACTAATATACCTTTAATATTCCATTCATCTCAACCTCACACATAAAATTGTTTTCAATGATTTCCTTACAGGAACCTTCTGTAACTTTCCTTTGCCTTTAAACTTTTTCCAAAAGCCATTTCTCTCCAAACAATCAGTCTCATTTAGGACAGGATTACTTTCTTTTACCCTCAACAAAAATGTACTTTTATTTCTTATATCTTTCTTACATATCCCCAGTTGTTTTGCCACAAGTCAAAAGCACAAGCCTCTACAGACCTCATCCTATACCAATATATCAATCACTAGTTGTGGTTTGTGCTTTAGTTTTTATCTTGTTAGACAGACAATGAATTCAATCTTAATTTATCATCAAGTAAAACCTTAACGTTTTAAGTTACCAAGAACCTTTCAAAAAAAACCATCTTCAAGCTATTTTTTTTTTACCCACTTGAAGCAGAGATAACAGGAACTTATTTGTACTGTAGCAAACCAACAGACTTAATTTTGACCTGGAAATTTGATGCAAAAATCTGACTTCTGTGGTCTATTGTTTCTTGTCACCTGAGGCAGAAGGAGGAACTTGTTGCCTCCTGCTGGGAGAGGCCACTTATGCAGATTGGCCTCTCCCCACCCAGTGGATGTGGGCTAAATCTTAGCCCCTGAGGCTGGGAGGAGACAATGAGGCATATCACACCCTAGTAGGTGCAGAAACAAAGAATGGGAGGGGAAGCCAGAAATGTTACTGAAAAGCTCCAATACTTTTGGTTTCTCAGGCGGCAGTAATTTTCTTGGCCACTAAGATCCTAGGAGAAAGAAAACATTTTAACCAGGGTTCGAAGGTTCCATCTTCTGGCCATCCAACGTTGAATGTTGGCCATTTGTTCCTACAAAAAAGATCTAGGGGGTTTGAAGTAGAAGTTCGAGGCCGTGGGTGCCAAGAGACGTCTTGGACCCACTCTGAATTAGGTGAGTGGGGTCTAGGACCCCACCAGGAGGCCGGAGAGCCAGTTCACCTTTCTGAATTGGGTGAGTAGGGTCCAGAATCCTACAGGGAGGCCGGAGAGCCAGTTCACCTTTCTGAATTGGGTGAGTGGGGTCCAGGATCCCACCAGGAGGCCCGAGAGCCGTCTCACCCATCTGAAGTAGGTGAGTGGTATCTAGCATCCCACCAGGAGGCCGGAGAGCCGGTTCACCTTTCTGAATTAGGCGAGTGGGGTCTAGGACCCCACCGGGAGACCGGGAGAGCCAGTTTGCCTGCAGGGGGTTTCCGCTGGTGGCAGCAGCGTGACCCCATTGTGTCTCTGTGCATTTGTTTGTGTAAGTCCTCCATGGGAGGGAGCCAAAGTATAATTCCTCACCGGGACGAAGGCAAAGTATAATTATCTGTTTGCTGTGCATCTATGTGTAATTTTTGTTGTGACTCTGACTGACAAGGACACCTGGCGCGTCCACTTGGCTCTTTTGAGGCCCCACAAACCAAACTGATCAGTCAGACAACAAATGGTCCCAAAGGACCCAGACGGTCTGAAGACCCAGACAGAGAGATGCACACAGAAGGACAAGAAATGAGTTCACTCACCAGCTGGCGATTAGGCCCAATGTGTCAGGGTCCCAGGGGCTCTGGGGGGGGGGGGAGGATTTCCCAGCCAATGCACCATTATGTCATACCCAGATTTTTAATATCGCCCCCAAAAACCAGAGACTACCAGGGAGACCGGCCCCCTTTGCTTTTGCATGCGTGACTCAGTCTCCCTGGTAGTCTCTGGTTTTTGGGGGTAATATTAAAAATCTGGGTATAACAATCCCAATAAACAATAGGAAGAAAATCTTCTTCAGCAACACAGTTGATTTTAAAGTTCATGTGGAAAAATGAAGATTGATTGTTCTAGCTAGGAAATGCCTGGGGAAAAAAAATACAAGTTAAGGAGGGGAGGCATTATTACATCATATTAACAAGTTGGTGCAATTTGGAGACACAAAGCCTAAAAATAAACCTATTATCAGGTATTTAGTATCTGATAAAGGTAGCATTTCAAATCGGTGGGGAAAAGATGGTATAAGGACAACTATGAAGCATAAAGGGAAAATAAGGTTGAATTTAAACCTCAGTCTTTGTACCAGGCTACACACCAGATGTACCCAAGATATAAAATGTGCCCTCACTAACAATCCATAATAGTAATAGAAAAAATAATGCTGCTTCTTCCCACCTCCATAAAAGTATTAGGAAAAACAAAACAAAACAAAACCACACCACACACACACATACACAGGAGATTTCTTTGATCATATTGGAGTGGAGAAGGTTTTGCTTGTATTCTTCTCTATCATAACACAAAATCCAGAAATCATAAAGATAAAGAGTGATTAATTCATATACATAAAAATAAAATATTTTTTATATATCAAAATCACCATAAGTAAAAAAAAAGAAAAATATTTGTTTTTTATATCAAAAAGGAACTTGGAAAGATGGCAGGCTAGGGACCCTGAGCTCTCCTCATCCCATGTTTATGACCAGATATCATCCACATCCAAGTCAATAAACCAGACAGCAATCTGAAGACTGGAATAACAAACTCCACAACTAAGTACGGAGAAGAAGCTGCAGCTGAAAGATTAGGAAGTTCAGAAAGGTGGAGGGGGGCTGCTTTTAGGAATGAGGAAGCTGTGTGCATGGAGAAGGCAGAGAATTGGACCCTCACAGCAGGGAGCTCACATGGGGTGCACTAGAATGTATTATGCTAAGTGAAATAAGTCACCAGAAAAAGATAAATACCATATGATTTC
This sequence comes from Suricata suricatta, assembly GCF_006229205.1. Classification (NCBI taxonomy): domain Eukaryota; kingdom Metazoa; phylum Chordata; class Mammalia; order Carnivora; family Herpestidae; genus Suricata; species Suricata suricatta. The sequence continues at coordinate 14,578,539 of NC_043705.1, forward strand.
ACTCATATGTGGAATTTAAGAAACAACAGATGAATATAGAGGAAGTGGGGGGAGGAGGAGAGAGGTAAACACCCACAAGAGGCCCTTAAAGACAGAGAACAAACTGAAGGTTGATGGGGAGAGGTGGGTGGGGGATGGGCTACAAGGGTAATTGGTATTAAGAAGGACATTTGTTGTGATGAGCACTGGGTGTTGTGTGTAAGTGGTGAATCACTGAATTCTACTCTTGAAACGCAAACTGCACTGTATGTTAACTAAAATTTAAATAAAAATTAAAAACAAAAAACAAACAAAAAATAACACAGAGGGGCTGAATTGCTTGAGTTTGTAAAAACAGTCAGACTTGGGGCCTGAAACTTTAAAAGTCAGCTCTCTTAACACCATGCAGGCTGGGAGGGTGAGTGACAGTTGGGTTGCCACTCTTAAAGAGACGCCAGCCTGTGTGGAGAGACAACATAAAAACAGCAGTTATCACAACGCCAGGGGCGAATCGGAGACAGATCTGTTCACACTGCTTTCAAAGTGTGTTGGGAGAGTTCTCCAAAAACAAGGGAGCTGGAGTTGTCATTTTCCTTCCCCAATCCCAACATAAACACAGAGTCACCTGTGGGTGGCAGGGCTGCACAAGCACTTGCTACCTAACTTCCCAGCAGTGTGCCAAGCCCACAAGTGCTCCTAAAGACTAACCCACCCCAAGCCTCCTAGTCTCAGTCCTGGACTTGGGGTAAATTTTTTTAAAACCATGCCAGCATCCCACTCAGTCACCTGGTGCACAGATCCCATAGCATATCTTGCCTAGCCTCCATGCCACACCCAGTTGAGCCTCCCCAGCTACTGTCCCACACTATGCCTAGCCATTGATGTATGTCACACCCAGCCTTGTGCACATGGCTGCCCCAGCACTCAGCCCCCACCACTGCAGCACTTCCAGGTATCTGGCATAAAACTAGTGGCCCAACTCAAATTTTGCTTACACTTCTGTCCCACTCCCAAATTCCACAGAAGATACACCCTCTCAGAGCTGGCCTGCCTGGGTCCTACTACCACCATAGAGAGCAAGCATAGTCCACAACAGGAAGACCATCAGCACAGACAACTGCACTGAAGGAAAAATGACTGAGACACAGCAGGGGAATAAGCAGTACACATAGAATATTCATTCACCTGAAGTGCCAAGTTCTGGTGAACAGGAGACACTTAAATTACAGGTCACTCCAGGGCCTCTTCATAAAGTCACTACTTTCAACAGCAGAAGACATAACTGACTTTCTTAATCTACATAAACAGACACAGACAGGGAGACAAAATGAGGAGAAAGAGCAATTTATCCCAAATTAAAGAACAGGACAATGGCATGGCCAGAGATCTAAGTGAAACAGATATAAGTAATATGCCTGATAGAGAATTTAAAGCAATGATCATAGCCTTAACTCACTAGACTTGAGGGAAAAAAATGGAAGACATAAGTGAGACCCTTAACCAAAGATAAGGAATAACATAGCAGAGATAAAGGACATAATAAATGAAATGCAAACATGCTTGATGGAATGAACGGGAGACTAAAAGAAGCAGAGGAATGAATTAATGACCTAGAAGACAGAGTAAAGGAAAGTAATGAAAGCTGAATGAAAGAGAGAAAAAGAAATTATTCAAAACAAGAATAGACCTAGGGAACTCAGTGACTGTATCAAACCTAATAACATTCATATTATAGGAGTCCAGATGAAGAAGGGAGAGAAAGGGGAGCAGGAAATTTACTTGAAGGAATGATAGCTGAAAACTTCCTTAATCTGGGGAAGGAACAGTATCCAGATCCAGAAGGCACAGAGAACTTCCATCAGAATGAACAAAAACAGATCCATACCAAAATATATGTAATTAAATTTGCAAAATATAGTGATAAGGAAAAAAATTTAAAAGCCACAGGACACAAGAGTCAGCAACTACCAAGGGAAAAGCCATAAAGCTACAGAGGATTTTTCAACAAAAAACTTGGCAAGCTAAAAGGGAGAGGCATGATATATTAAAAGTGTTATACAGGAGAGTTACCTG
>NC_043705.1:14580690-14611038 GCF_006229205.1 Suricata suricatta
ATCCAGGGTGCCTGGGTGGCTCAGTCAGTTAAGCGTTCAACTTTGGCTCAGGTCATGATCTCAGGTTGGTGGGTTTGAACTCTGCTTCAGGCTCTGTGCTGACAGCTAGCTCAGAGTCTGAGGCCTGTCTTCAGATCCTGTGAGTCCTTGTCTCTTTGACCCTACCCTGCTCATGCTGTCTCTTTCTCTCTCTCACAAAAATAAATAAAAACATTAAAATTTTTTTTAAATGGCAAATATCCAAAACTTTGATAACAGATTGTGGTCATAAGAACAGGAGGAAAGCCCTCTTCTTGCCCTGCTGTTGGGAGTGCCAATCCTCTCAACCTCCAAGGAGGTACTTGGCAATATGGATCACCACACATACACCCTTTGCTGCATCAGTTCTACACTAGATATCACACACCCATGAAATGCTGCATGAAAATACTATTCACTGCAGCATTTTTAAAAGTAGAAGATTGAAAAAAAAAAAAAAACCCTGAAAGTCCAAAGTAAGGAAGTTATAAAATAAATTATTGTAGGGGTGCCTGGATGGTTCAGTTGGTTAAGTGTGTGTCTTTTTTTTTTTTAATGTTTATTCATTTTTTGAGAGATTGTGAAACCCATGACCATAAGTACAGAGCCCTTTACACACTTGCCTTCTCAGGATTGGGTTTTAGGAGGTTTGTTTTTTCCTAAATTTGCAAGCAAAACAAAAAATCATATTTGATTATTTAATTTGCTTATCTTTACAGTGATCTCCAGAGACTACCCCTCTTCCTTAGATGCAGTGTCATCTTAAAAATCTTTTGTGGAATTTTGGCTTACCACAGGAACATACTCTGTATCAAAGATATTCACCTTTTGAACTTACCATAAATGTTGCTAATGTTTTTAATGTCAGTGAGTTCCTTTCACATATGGAAGATTTAAATGGATGAGTAAAATTTGTGTGTGGTAGGTATACTGCTGAGCTGCCAGAGAGACAGAAATGAACTTGGAGATATCTGAATTATCAGTGGTTCTTAAGTATTACTCACAATCCCTGAAAAATATCTAGAAGTAATAGCAGCCCAACTACCATTCTCATTTTGGGTCCTGTGCAAAAAGGGATGCGCTTTTGTTCCAGACTGAAACTACAATGATAATATCATCTACAATGACAATTAACAAGAGTGAGCACTTTCCTGGTGCTTATTTTCCCAAACAATCCCCTCCCCCACCTTCTTGCAGCCAAAAGCCAAGGTGAGCCTGGTTCTGTTCTAAATAGTCTACATATACTGACATACTGCTTCTTAACAACTTTATATATATATAAATGGCAGGCACTGTATATATAACCCCGTTGTACAGGAGAGGAAATCGAGAAGGTAAGCAATTGCTTAAGCACACACAGCTGGGCAATTTTGAAGCTTGGATCTTTAACATATTTGAAATACTCTGGCCTGTCCAAAGAATGTCTTTGGCACCATCTGGTCCAAGCCCAACTGCCTGGTCTCGTCTTGGAGATTCCATTCTTCTCCCATTGTCACTCACAGACTGGAGGGCACCAAGACCAAGTAAGAGGTCACTGAGATGCCACCCAGGCCTAGGCCAACTTGGTAGGAGGAGAGAAATGTGTCTGGGGTTGAAAGACGTTTCCAAGATGGCTCCTCACATGGCTGTTTGCAAGTGACCTCAGTTCCTCACCACAGGTCTCTTCCACAACCCTGTTTGAGTGTCCCCCTGGCATGGCAGCAAGTGATCAGAGAGAGAGCCACGTGCTTTTTATGCCCTAGTCTTTTAAGCTGCCCTATGCTATTTATTAGAAGCAAATCACTAAGTCCATCCCACACTCAAGGAGAGGTGAATTAAGCTCCATCTCTTGAAAGGAGTGATAGATCAGACTGTGGAGGAGGAGGTAAGAAGAATTGCAGCTGGCCCACATCTTTTGTTAGAAATACTAAACTTCAGGTCTTTGGACTCCATTCTTCAGATGCAGGGGACCATAAAAGATGTGAATCACGAAAGCATCAACATCTCCTCTGTATCCCTCAGAAAGGGCCCCTGGTCCAGTCTAAGAGAGGCCATTGCGTTGAGCACTAGATCAGAAGAGGGGCTGGTAGGGGGAGGGAGGTGGTACAGGCATCATCTGTGAACACATCCAGGACATTTGCCAGAACCAACATGAAAAGGTAAGATGGGATTCTTCTGACTGCAACAGAGAGGGGACCTGCTCTTGAAATGAGTGGTTTATACCGGGATCTTGGCAGATCCACAGAGCCACCAAGGCTGAGGTCGTGCCAGGACCACCATCCCCCACCTTGAGGAGCTTCGATTCAACCATGCAAAGAATCCACGGCAATACATCGTGTCCCCAACCTCAAGAGACACAGAAATGGGGGGAAAAAGGTGTTATCTCGGAATGAAAGTATAAAAGTTCAGGCATAATAAAGAAAATCAAGTTTTAAAAGACAAGTAAGCCAAGAAATTGTGTTTACAAATGTGATTGAGTTTGTAAACATCCCAAACCCCAAAGATGCCAATGTGCAGTCTAAGAGAGGAAGGGCTAGATGGGGATTTTGTGAACTGTGCCTGATACTGTTGAATGCCTCCTTTAGGCATTCCATCTCCCTTCTAGGCTAATGAAGCCTCCAGATTATAAGAGGCAATTAGCTCTCATCAGTCATGATTCATATAAGATAGCCAAGCACAAGGATTCTTATTCTCCTTTTCCTAATACTCAATTTCCCAACCAATCCCCTCCCCCACCTTCTTGCAGCAAAAAGCCAAGGTGAGCATTTTGGGCCATTGAGGTGGTGGTGGGGAAGTCTACTGTAGATTCAGGAAAAGTTTTCTTAAAATAAAATAAAATAAAATAAAGAAAACCAGCACAGGAGCTGTCTAATATTGCCTGTTCCCTCTTCTTCCTGCTTCAAGGTCCATATAATGCCTAGAGCTCCTTCTGTCTTGCTGTAACCATAAAGCAGAACATAGGAGGCAACTGGCTGGTGATGGCAGAGGAGAAAATTGGGGTGTGATGGTTAATTTTGTGTCAACTTGACTAGGCCATGGGATGCACAGATATTTGGTCAAACATTACTCACATGTCAGTGAGGTTGTTTCTGGATGAGATTCATATTTGAATCCAACTAAAGCAGATTACCCTTCCCGACTTGGGTGAGACTTATCTAATTAGTTGGGAGCCTGAACAGAACAAAAAGGCTGACCCTCCTGCAAGTAAGAGACAATTTTTTCTGCCTGATGGCCTTCAAAGTAGGACAAAGCTCTTGGTTGGTGCTCTTTCATTTAGGGTGACTTAGAGTTAAACCTAAAATGTAGGGCAGCTGTAATACCACTAGGAATGGTAATGTAAATAGGAATGGAGAAATAAAAGTTAAGAATGACTATACAAATCCCATTCTGTACACAAACTGGAGAAATGACAGATTTGAGAGAGTGTGAGCCTTATGCGCCTGGCCCAACAAGAGGAATTAGGGTCAACCTGAAGTGGCTCTTTCTGGGAGAACTGATTTGAGCTTCAGTGAAAATTGTAAGTGCAATGGACTGAAATACATCTGTTGAAATCTACCAATTCATAAGGTCCGGAGGACGGGGGACCAGCCCACGCACCCCCTGCCAAACGGTCCCTGAGTAGGTGGTTGGTGTCGGCGAACTATCTATAGGAAAGAAAGAAGACAGACAACGTGAATGGTGGTAAAGCCACACTTTACTAAGAAAGTCAGTGTCTTTTATGCCATAGGGGATTACACATTTTTTTTCTTTAATGATTACATAGTTTATGGTCCTTAAAAAAGTAAAAACATGCTTTGGGAAGGATCATTTTTTATCACAGAAGAGAGAACAGCCATGAGAACAGAAGTAAAAAAAAAAAAAACAGGAATAAGGGAGTTTGTCTCTAAAAGAATCTTCTTTTCTTCAAGGCCCTTTAGCAGTTATGTCTAGGCAAGATGCTTATTATCCAAAAGGTTAATTTTAGACAGAGGATTGTGTTTGCCCCAACGGCAGGCAATGAGCTGGGAACAGAAATAATGTAAGGGAAAGCTGGTGTCACTAACTGACCCAAGTTGACTAAAAACTTAAAAGTATATGCCTTTTTGCTTTTGCAAAGCAATGAGAAAATCATAGACAGGTTAAACAGAAGCCACATGTGCAGCCCAGGAGGCCAAATGTCGTTTCACAGTCTTTCGACTTGTTCCGCAACTTCCCAAATAGATCTCCTGCGCCCCAGAGGCATAGCCATCAACGGTCACTTTTTTGTGTGTCCCGGAGGCAGTGCCATCAATGGTCGCTCTGTGGGAGGTTTTTTGGCCTACTGGGCCCCAACAATAAGGGCACTAAAAAATACCTGAAACTTGGTTTGGTGTGAGGGAACCGCGTCATTATTTTGAAAACCGGTAAATAAAGGGAGAGAAAATAAAACATTTATCTTGTACATGAGTATAATCAAATAATTAACGAGAAATTTCCTTTATAACACTTTCCTAATAATCAGCAGGATAAGGAGGGGGTTTATTTATGTAAGATTTAATAGATGGAGGCAGAGACGAGAGGAAAGAAAGAGATCAAGTTATGGAGCTAAGAAAGCCTTTATTGGGATCTGCAATTCCCGGGTGAGGTTCCATGACCCTGGGAGTGGGGAGTCAGGGAAGTCGCGCCTGGTGGGGAGGGGCGAGGTACTTTATGGGTGAAAGACGTCCGGTCCTGTCCTGGGAGGGCAGACCACCAAATAAGGGCACTTGAGGGACATGACAGGATGAGACAGGTTGCTTCCTCTGTCAGGGTGATGGGAAGCTGGAGCTTCATGATTGGCTGTTTCCAGACGGAGCGGACATTCCAGGTCTGCGGGTGGGGGTTGTAGGTGCATGGAGTTCTTCTCCGACCCACAGCAAAAATGGCTGCTCGGTCGACATCTCAAGGTAACTCTTTCAATTTATAGGTGAAATTGTGTATGAAATTTGCTTCCAATTACGTGGAGGGGAATTTATGGGAATTTAGATGACAGGAGATGTCCAGGAGTTAGTAATTTTGTGAAGCTAGTGATGGATAGATACATTGGGATTCATTCATTATACTTTACTTTTTATTCTAACATTTCCAAATTGAAAGTTAAACAGAAGCTGGGGGAAGCTGTGGCTAGGAAAGGAACATACACTTGGACTACATCATATCAGCTGAGGGAGGCTGCACAGTTCAGGTCATTCCAATCAGATAATGATGAAGGAGAAAGCCTTTCTTAAGTGCAGGAGTTTCAGAGGATGGGTTAAATGAGAAAGGCCTTAATCACATTTGGATAGAGGAAGAAAGAAATGAAATGAAAGTATTTGGTGGATTCACAGATGGACCCTGCAGCTTCACCCTCCAGGATGGGCCTCTGGGCCTCTGCTCTCACAGTCCCATTCAAATTCACAGCAGGGGGTGCTCTTGCTGAAGCAAAATGAACAAACCTTTTAGAATTTTTACGGAAGAAAGAAAGAAAGAAAGAGAGAGAGAGAGAGAGAGAGAGAGAGAGAGAGAGAATGAAAGAAAGGAAGAGAGAAAGAAAGAAAAGAAGAAAAAAAGAAAGTATTATTCCAGCCCAAGTGATACCAGCTGCAGAGTGTACACAATCTTTTTTTTATAGTATAATTTATTGTCAAATGGCTTACATACAACACCCAGTGCTCATCCCAACAAGTGCCCTCCTCAATGTCCATCACCCGTTTTCCCTCTCCCCCAACCCATCCACCCTTAGTTTGTTCTCTGTATTTAAGTCTCCTGTGGTTTGCCTCCCTCCTTCTCTCTTTTTGACTATTTATCCCCCTTCCCTTCCCCCATGGTCTTCTGTTCAGTTTCTCAAAATCCACATATGAGTGAAAACATATGATATATGTCCTTCTCTGACTGACTTATTTCACTCAGCATAATACCTTCCAGTTCTATCCACTGCAAATGTCATGATTCATTCTTCCAGTTGTTGGAAATGGCACGATTTCATTCTTTCTCATTGCCAAGTAGCATTCCATTGAATATATAAACCCCATCTTCTTTATGCATTCATCAATTGATGGACAATTAGGCTCTTTTTGTAATTTGGCTATTGTTGAAAACAGTACTATAAACACATGTACCCATGTACCCCTATGCATCAGCACTTTAGTATAGGATACACAATCTTAACAAAGAAGAAAGTGCTCTGGAGAAGGAATGTTTAATATGGGGTTATGCATGTTTTTTGGTTACATCAAGGGTTACAAATCATCATGATGAAGGACATTTTAGAAAGTTACAAACTTTATTTTATGCTTTTAGTATGTGCAGGTTGTAGGCTTTTGAAGTATCAGAACAGAACTTGCAAAGATTTTTTACTCTTATCTTTAGTGGACAATGTGTGCTCAAGGCAAAAATAGAGCCCATGCTTAGAAGTTTGGTGAAGTTATTCGTACCTTGTTAAAAGTATAGCTTTCCTGGGAGCCTAGGGGCAGGAACCCACAAACATTAAAATTTGAAAATTTCCTTTATCACTCTCAGGGTTCCAGCTGGTAGATGGTGCTGCATCTATGCAGGAGAGAAAACACCAAGAGATGGTGAATGAGGGGCATTAAGGGTTCCCAGAGCTGAGTCCCATGTCTCTGATGCAGGGAGCTTAGAATAACTGATGCAAGGCGTGCCTGGTCTGAGAACCCAGAGCGGGTCATACAGGAATAGCAAAGAGGGTCCTTGTTTTCACTCAGGATAGAAATCAAACTTGAGCCAGAAAGAAGTGGAAGCAGAGTATATTGAATAGCATAAGTGATAGAGTATAACTGATGGAGTGTCTGGGAGACTCAGAAAGGAAAGTAGAGTAATCTCTCTGTCCCTTGGGGTTTATATTAGAAAGGTGTCCAGGATATGTGTTACTTCAGGAATCTAAGGTAGGTTCCAATCAAGGGCAGAGAGACAGATGAACAACAGGTGTTACTTTATAAATCAGTGAAGGTAGGGGGTGCTGATGACATTGTCAGCTGAGGTTTGCTGAAAGCTAATGTCCCAGAACATACTGGGGATCCAGCTCTTAGCCAGTATCAAGTGCTTGAGGGCTAGGATGAAACTAAAAGAATGTTAATTTTCTTGTTTTCCCCTTGAAATAGAATATAGCTTCTTTGATTTATTGGATGCAAGGTGAAACATAGACCATGAGTAAATGGGGCCTCACATAGAAATAGTAGAGAGAGAGCCTTGTAAAAATGGAGTCCCTTCAGTTTTCCTGCCTCCCAACAACCACATTTTTCAATCTATACTGGCCTTCCTGTTCCCAGAAGGGACATACAACCACAGGAGCATGGCCTTTACAGGTTCTGTATCCCCTCATGAATTCATTGTGTCATTAAACTAGTCATGGCTCTGAGAAACCTGCAGTAACTGTAGTTTTATTCAACTGACTCTTTTCCAATTTTCCCCCATAGAAACCTCTTTTGCATAGGGCACTTATTGATATCTCTTTACCTTGATGGGCATCTTACCTGAAACCACCTCCCAATCCCGTGGAACCACAATCCAGCCTAGCAACCTGCTTTAGTTTCTCTTTAGCACATATCAACACCTGACAATCACATCAGATGTTTGTCTATTTGCTTTCCCCCAGTCTTCAGTAAACAGCACTATTGTTGAACACAGTTGCTCAGGCCACAAACATGAACCCCTTTCTTTCTCTCTTACCCCAACTCCATCAAAACATCCTGTAAAAAGTGCGAGGAAAAAAATTTGCAGCCAAGGTCAAGACTCCTATTCTATTTCTGTTAAGTGCAGTGATACTAGTTTCTGAAACAGCATGTTGCTATATCCCCAGGCATTCTCAAGTCCCTCAACGTGATGGTAGAATAAAAAGAGTGGAGACATGGTGTTTACATGCATACGTATTTTAAAAATTTGCATTTAACAATATTTTTATTTTGAGACAATAGTGGATTTATATGTAGTTGTAAAAAATAATACTGCAATATCTCATACATAAGTTATCTGTTTAACCCAATGGTAACATCTTGCAAAACTATAGTACAATATCATAACTGGGTTATTAACACTGATACAGGCAAAACACAGAACAGTTCTATCCACACAAGGATTCCTTCTATTGTCCTTTTATAGCTACTCAGACTTCCCTCCCTGACCCCCTGTCAGGGGTGTGAGGACCCCTGACAATTGGCAACCATTAAATGTTTTCCATCACTATAATATTGATATTTCAAGAATACCAAAACAAATCTTATGTAGAAGATAAGTTCTGTACATGTTTTGAAAGATTTATATCGCAGTATTTCTTCTTGAGCAGTCGTAGGTGATACTGTATTTTATTTTTATTTTTTTTAATTTTTATTTTATTCATTCATTTATTTTAAATATAATTTATTGTTATAGTATCTTCTGTACAACATCCAGTGCTCATCCCAAGTGTGCTCCTCAGTGCCCCTACTTCCTCCCCTCCCCTTCATTAACTTTCAGTTTGCTCTCTGTCTTTGAGAGTCTCTTACGGTTTGCCTCCTTCCCGGTCTGTTTGTAACTTTTTTCCCCATTCCCTTCCCCCATGGTCTTCTGTTAAGTTTCTCAAGATCTACATACCAGTGAGAGCATATGGTATGGTATCTGTCTTTCTCTAACAGACTTATTTCACTTAGCATAATACCCTCCACTTCTATCCATGTTGCTGCAAATAGCAGGATTTCATTCTTTCTCATTGTAGGTAGTATTCCATTGAATATATAAACCACATCTTATTTATCTCTTCATCAGTTGATGGACATTTAGGCTCTTTCCATAATTTGGCTATTGTTAAAAGTGCTACTATAAACATCGGGTCCACGTGCCTGTATGAGTTAGCACTCCTGTATCCTAAGGATAAATTCCTATTAGTGCTATTTTTAATTTTTGAGGAATCTCCACACTGTTTTCCAGAGTGGCTACACCAGTTTGCATTCTCACCAACAGAGCAAGAGGGTTCCCATTTCTCCACATTCTCGCCAGCATCTGTTGTTTCCTGAGTTGTTAATTTTAGTCACTCTGACCCTTGTGATGTGGTATCTGTGTGGTTTTAATTTGTATTTTCCTGATGATGAGTGACATTGAGCATCTTTTCCTATGTCAGTTGGCCATCTGGATGTCTTCTTTTAAAAAGTATCTACTCATGTCTTATATCCATTTCTTCACTGGGTTATTTGCTTTTTGGGTATTGAGTTTGGTAGGTCCTTCATAGAGTTTGGATACTAACCCTTTATCTGATAAATAATTCACAAATATCTTTTCCCATTCTGTCAGTTGCCTCTTAGTTTTGTTGATTGCTTCCTTTGCAGTATAGAAGCTTTTTAACTTGATGAATTCCCAATAGTTCATTTTTGGTTTTAATTTCCTTGCCTTTGGAGCCGTGTCAAGCAAGAAATTGCTGCAGTTGAGGTCAAAGAGGTTGTTGCCTGTTTTCTCCTCTAGGATTTGGATGGCTTCCTATCTCACTAGGCCTTTCATCCATTTTGAGCTTATTTTTGTGTATGGCTTAGGAAAGTGGTCTAGTTTCATTCTTCTGTATGTCCAATTCTCCCAGCACCATTTGCTAAAGAGACTGTCTTCTTTCCATTGGTGATTCTTTCCTGCTTTGTCAATGATTAGTTGGCCATACATTTGTGGGTCTAATTCTGGGTTCTCTCTTCTATTCCATTGGTCTATGTGTCTGTTTGTGCCAATACCATACTGTCTTGATGATTACAGCTTTGTAGTAGAGGCTAAAGTCTCGGATTGTGATGCCTCCTGCTTTGGTTTTACTTTTCAATATTACTTTGGCTATTTGGGGTCTTTTGTGGTTTCATACAAATTTTAAGATTGTTTGCTCAAGCTTTCAGAAGACTGCAGGTGCAATTTTGATGGGGATTGCATTGAATGTGTAGATTTCTTTGGGTAATAATGACATTTTAATGGCATTTATTGTTGCAATCCATGAACATGGAATATTTCTTCATTTCTTTGTGTCTTCTTCAATTTCTTTCATAAGTTTTCTTTTTAAAATAATTTTTTAAACATTTATTTATTTTTGAGATAGAGAGACACACACACAGAGTGTGAGTGGGAGAGGGTCAGAGAGAGAGAGGGAGACACAGAATCAGAAGCAGGCTCCAGGCTCTGAGCTGTCAGCACAGAGCCAGATACAGGACTCGAACCCAAAGACCATGAGATCCTGACCTGAGCCGAAGTTGGCCACTTACCAACTGAGCCTCCCAGGTGCCCCATTTTCCTTCATAATTTTTCTATAGTTATCAGCATACAGATCTTTTATGTCTATGGTTAGGTTTATTTCGAGGTATTTAATGGATCTTGGTGCAATTGTAAATGGGATCAATTCCTTGATTTCTCTTTCTGTTGCTTCATTATTGATGTACAGAAATGCAAGAGATCTCTGTACATTGATTTTGTGTCCTGCAGTTTTGCTGAAGTCATGTATCAATTCTAGCAGCTTTATGGAGGAGTCTTTAGGGTTTTCCATGTAGAGTATCATGTCATCTGTGAAAAGTCAAAGTTTGACTTCATCTTTGCAAATTCTGATGACTTTTATTTCCTTTTTTTGTCTGATTGCTGATGTTAGGACTTCCAGCACTATGTTAAAAAACAGTGGTGATAGTAGACATACTTGTTATGTTCCTGATGTCAGCGGGAGAGCTTTCAGTTTTTCCCCATTGAGGATGATATTAGCTGTGGGCTTTTCATAAATGGCTTTTATGATGTTTAAGTAAGTTCCTTCTATCCATATTTTCTCGAGGGTTTTTAAGAAAGAATGCTGTATTTTGTCAAATGCTTTTTCTGCTTTAATTGATAGGACCATATGGATTTTGTATTTTCTTATGTTAACGTGATATGTCACATTGATGGATTTGTGAATATCGAACCAGCCTTGTAACCCAGGAATGAACCCACTTGATCATGATGGATAATTCTTTTTATATGCTGTCGAATTCGATTTGCTAGTATCTTGTTGAGTATTTTTGCATCTGTATTTATTAAGGATATTGGCCTGTAGTTCTCTTTTTTAGTTGGGTCTCTCTCTGGTTTGGGTATCAAGGTGATGCTGGCTTCATAGAATGAGTTTGGAAGTTTTCCTTCTATTTCTATTTTTTTGGAATAGCTTGAGAAGAATGGGTATTAACTCAGATTTAAATGTCTGGTACAATTCCCCAGGCAAGCCATCTTGTCCAGGGCTCTTATTTGTTGGGAGATTTTTGATAACAGTCCATTTCTTCACTGGTTATAGGTCTGTTCAGATTTTCTATCTCTTCCCATTTGAATTTTGGTATACACATGTGTATAGGAATTTGTCATTTCTTCTAGGTTATCCAGTTGGTTGGAATATAATTTTTCATAATATTCCCTGATAATTGTTTGCATTTCTGAGAGATTGGTTGTACTAAATCCATTTTCATTCATGATTTTGTCTATTTGGGTGCTCTCTCTTTTCTTTTTGAGAAGCCTGGGTAGAGCTTTATCAATTATGTTAATCTTTTCAAAAAACCAACTGTTGGTTTCATTGATCTTTTCAATTGTTTTTTCTGCATCTATTAACAGGATCATATGGTTTTAATCCTTTCTTTTACTGATATGACATACCACATTGACTTATTTGTAAATATTTAACCAGCCCTGCAGCCCAGGAGTGAATCATTTGATCATGGTAATTAATTTTTTTTATGCTGTTGTATTTGATTTGCTAGTATCTTGTTGAGAATTTTTGTATCCATGTTCATCATGGATATTGGCCTGTCATTCTCTTTTTTTGTTGGGTCACTGTTTGATTTGGGAATCAAAGTAATGATGGCTTTGTTGTTGGGGCCCAGTAGGCAAAAATTACCCTCAAACAATATTTAGCCTCCTGGGCCGCACATGTGGCTTCTATTCATCTTGTCTGTGATTTTCTCATTGCTTTGTAAAGAGATATACTTTTAGGCTTTGAATCAACTTGGTTCGGTCAGTGGCGCCAGCCCTCCCCTTACTTTGCTTTGTAGCTCTTTTTCTGCTGTTGGGAGTAAACGCAATCCTCTGCCAAAAGATTTGCCTATTAAAGGATAAGCATCTTGCCCATGCACAACTGATGAGGAGTCTTAAGAAATGTAAATATCCTCATAAAATTCTTCAGGCTTATCTTCTGCTTGGAGCCAGACTATTATTAGGGAATCCCTCTCTTGCAATGACTTGATAATTCCTGATATTTACACCTGTCCTGTTAAACATGATCTTTTCTGGAGCATGTCTTCACTTCAAAAACCTTGAACTACGTAACCATTAAAGAAATGATGTAATCACCCATGGTATAAGACCCTGGCTATCTAAGTAAAACGTGGCTTTACCAACCACCATCCACGTTGTCTGTCTTGTCTGTCTTGTCTGTCTTGTTCGTCTTGTCCGTCTTCTTTTCTAGAGATATTGCACCAACACCAACCCCCTACTCGGGATCTTTCAACTGGGGTACGTGGGCTGGTCCCCCACACTTTGTAGGATGAGTCTGGAAATTTTCCTTACATTTCTACTTTTTGGAACAGCTTGAAAGGATATGTATTAACTCTCCTTTAAATGTCTGATAGATCATCGCCTTCTTAGTGCAGTGGGCAGCGCGTCAGTCTCATAAATGTCTGATAGATCAAAAACCAGTGTGACGCATCACATTACAAAAGAAAAGATAAAAACTGTATGATATTGTCAGTAGATGCAGAAAAAGCATTTGACAAAATACAGCATTGTTTCTCAATAAAAACCCTCAAGAAAGTCAAAATAAAAGAACTTACTTAACCATCATAAAAGCCATTTATGAAAAGCCTACAGCTAATATCATCCTCAATGGGAAAAACTGAGAGCTTTTCCCCTGAGATCAGGAACACGACAGGGATGTCCACTCTCACCACTGTTGTTTAACAGAGTGCTGGAAGTGTTAGCATCAAAATTCAGACAACAAAAGCAAATAAAAGCATCAGAATTGGCAAAGATGAAATCAAACTGTCCCTTTTCACAGATGACATAATACTCTACATGGAAAACCCAACAGACTACATCAGAAGCCTACTAGAGCTGATCCATGAATTCAGCAAAGTCACAGGGAACAAAATCAATGTACAGAAATCTGTTGTAATTTTATACACCAATAATGAAGCAACAGAAAGAGAAATCAAGAAACAGATCCCATTGACAATTTCATGAAAAACCATAAAATACCTAGGAATAAAGCTAACCAAAGATGTAAAAAATCTGTATGATGAGAACTATAGAAAACTTAAGAAGTAAATTGCAGAAGATATAAAGAAATGGACAAACATTCCATGTACATGGTTCAGAAGAATAAAGATTGTTAAATGTCAATACCACCCAAAGCAATCTACTCATTCAATGCAATCCCAATCAAAATGGCACCATTACTCTTCTCAAAGCTAGAACAAACCATCCTAAAATTCGTATGTAAACACAAAAGACCCCAAATAACCAAAGTCATATTGAAGAAGAAAACCAAGATGGGAGGCACTACGATCCCAGACTTTAGCCTCTACTTACAAAGCTGTCATCATCAATTGAGTATGGTATTAGCACAAAAACAGACACATAGACCAATGGAATAGAAGAGAGAACCCAGAACTGGACCCATGTGGATGACCAACTTTTGTTTGACAAAATAGGAAAGAATATCCAGTGGAAAAAAAGACAGCTTTTTAAACAGATGGTGCTGGGAGAACTGGACAGCAACCTACAGAAGAATGAAACTAGATCACTTGCTTACATTATACAAAAAAATAATCTCAAAATGGATGAAGGACCTGACTGTGAGACAGGAAACCATCAAAACCCTAAGGAGAAAGCAGGAACCAACGTCCTCAACCTCAGCCGCTCAATTTCTTACTCGACACATCTCCAAAGGCCAGGGAACAAAGAGCAAAAACGAACTATTAAGACCTCATCAAGATAAAAAGCTTCTGCATGGCAAGGGAAACAATCAACAAAACTAAAAGGCAACTGACGGAATCAGAGAAGATATTTGCAAGTGACATAATGGGTAAATGGCTAGTATCCAAAATCTATAAAGAACTCACCAATTTCCACACCCAAAAAACAAACAATCCAGTGAAGAGATGGGCAGAAGACATGAATAGACGCTTCTCCAAAGAGGACATCCAGATGGCCAACAAACACATGAAATGATGCTCAGTGTCACTCATCATCAGGGAAATACAAATCAAAACCTTACTGAGATACCACCTCACACCATTCAGAGAGGCTAAAATGAGCAAATCAAGAGATGATAGATGCTAGCAAGGATGTGGAGAAACAGGACCCTCTTGCCCTGTCAGTGGGAATGCAAACTGGTGTAGCCTCCTTGGAAAACAGTGTGGAGGCTCCTCAAAAATTTCACAGTGGAACTCCCCTATGACCCATCAATGGCACTGCTGGGGATATACTCAAGTGATACAAAAGTGCCGATGCATAGGGGCACATATACCCCAACATTCATAGCAGCACTTTCTACAATAACCAAATTATGGAAAGAGCCTAAATGTCCATCAACTGATGAATGGGTCAAGAAGATGTGGCTTAGATATACAATGGAATACTACATGATAATGAGAAAGAATGAAATCTGGTCATTTGTAGCAATGTGGATGGAACTCGAGGGTGTCATGTTAAGTGAAATAAGCCAGGCAGAGAAGGACAGATACCATATATTTTCACTCATATGTGGACAGGAGAAACTTAACAGAGGACCATGGGGGTGGGGAAAAGGAAAAATAATTAAGGAGAGGGAGGGAGGCAAACCATAAGAGACTCTTAAATACTGAGAACAAACTGAATGTTGATGGGAGTGGGTGAGAAGGGAAAATGGGTTATGGGCTTGGAGGAGGGCACTTTTTCGGAGGAGCACTGGATGTTATATGGAAACCAACTTGACAATAAACTATAAAAAATTAAAAAAAATAATAAATGTCTGGTAGATTTCCCCAGGAAAGCCATTTGGCCCAAGTCTCTATTTGTTGGGATATATTTGATAACTCTTCAAATATTCTATATCTTCCCAATTGAAGTTTGGTAGTGTGTGGGTGTTTAGGAATTTGACCATTTCGTCCAGATTGTCCCGTTTGTTGGAATGTAATTTTTCATAGTATTTTCTGATAATTGCTTGCATTTCTGTGGGATTGGTTGTAATAAATCCATTTTCATTCATGATTTTATCTATTTGGGTGCTCTTTCTTTTCTTTTTGAGAAGCCTGGCAGAGATTTATCAATTTTGTTTATTTTTACAAACCAACTCTTAGTTTCATTGACATGTTCTACTGTTTTTTGGATTCTATATTGTTTATTTCTGCTCTGGTCTTTGTTATTTCTCTTCATCTGCTGGGTTTAGGGTTTCTTTGCTGTTCTGCTTATAGTTCCTTTTTGTATTTGGGGCTTTTCTTGTTTCTTGAGATAGGCCTGGATTGCCATGTATTTTCCTCTCAGGACTGCCTTTGCTGCACCTCAAAGGTTTGGATTGTTGTGTTTTTATTTTCATTTGTTTCCATATATTTTTAAATTTCTTCTCTAATTGCCCTGTTGACCCATTCATTTTTTAGTAGGATGTTCTTTATCCTTTATGCATTTGGGGGTTTTCCAAACTTTCCTGTGGTTGATTTCAAGTTTCATAGCATTGTGATCTGAAAGTATGCATGGTATGATCTCAGTTCTTTTATATTATTGAAGGCTGATTTGTGACCTAGTATGTGATCTATTTTAGAGAATGTTCCATGTGCAAAAAGAAGGTATATTTTGTTAGTTTAAGATAAAAGGTTCTGTCAAGTCCATCTTGTCCAGTGTATCATTCAAGGTTATTGTTTATTTGCTGATGTTTTTGGTCTAGATGATCTATCCATTGCTGTAAGTGGAGTATTAAAGTCCCCTGCAATTACCACATTCTTATCAATAAGATTGCTTACATTTGTGATTAATTGCTTTATATATTTGGGTGCTTCTGAATTAGATGCATAGAGATTTATAATTGTTAGCTCTTCCTGATGGATGGACCCTGTATTTCTTATATAATGCCCTTCTTCATATTGTTACAGCCTTGAAATTAAAGTTTAGTTTGTCTGATATAAGTATGGGTACTCAAGCTTTCTTTTGACTTCCAGTAGCATGATAGACAGTTCTCCATTCCTCCAGTTTCAATCTGTAGGTGTCCTCAGATCTATGGGTCTATTGTAGACAGAAAATAGGTGGGTCTTGGTTTTTTTTGTTTTTTTTTTTTATCCATTCTGCTACCCTATATCTCTTGATTGGAGCATTTAGTCCATTTACATTCAGTGTTATTACTGAAAGCTATGGATTTAGAGTCATTATGTTTTCTGTAGATTTCATGATTGATGTTTCTGGTACTTTGTGGTCCTTGCAACATTTTACTCACAGAGTCACCCTTAGGATCTCTTGTAGGACTGGTTGAATGGTGATGTTTCTTCCATTTTTGTTTGCTTGGGAAAACCTGTATGTTTCCTTCTATTCTGAATGACAGCTAAAGGATTCTTGGCTGCATATTTTTCCTGTTCATCATATTGAAGATTTCCTGCCATTCTTTTCTGGCCTGTCAAGTTAGTAGATAGGTCTGATACTACACTTATGTGTCCACCTATGTATGTTAAGGCCCATTTATCCCCCATTATCCCTAGAGAGAATTTCAGAATTCTCTCTTTATCTTTGTATTTTGCCAGTTTCACTATGATATGTCATGCAGAAGATTGACTCAAGTTATGTCTGAGGGGAGTTCTTTGTGCCTCTTGGATTTCAATGTCTGTTTCTTTCCCCAGATTGGGGATGTTCTCAGCTATGATTTGTTCAAGTACACCTTCAGCCCCCTTTCCTCTCTCTTCTTCTACTGGAATTCTTCTGATATGGATATTGTTGTGTTTGATTGAATCACTTAGTTCTCTAATTCTCCCCCTTGTGATCCAGGAATTTTTAAAAAATCTCTTTTTTCCAGTTTCCTATTTTTCTGTAATTTTACCTTCTAATTCACCTATTTTACCCTCTGCTTCTTCAATGTGTGCTGTGGCCACCTCCATTTTATTTTGCACTTCATTTATAGAATTTTAAAATTCATCATTACTATTTTTTAGTTCTTTGATCTCTGCAAGAATAGATTCTCTGCTGTCTTCCATTTTTTTCAAGCCCAGTGATTAATTTTATGACTATTATTATAAATTCTTGTTTAGTTATATTTGTAATACCTGTTTTGATCAGTTCTTTAGCTGTCATTTCTTCCTGGAATTTCTTTTGAGGAGAATTTTTCTGTTTCATCATTTTGGCTGGTTTTCTGCTCCTTATGTGTTTTAAAAGCTTGTTATGTGCTCTGAACCTGCAAGCACTGGTATATTAAAAGAGGGAGTCATACACTGTCCACAGTCTGGCCCTTCAGGAGATTTTTTTGGAGAGTTTTCTTGCTCTCTGTTGTTGTGACTTTGGTTATTTTATTTCCCTACTCATACTGATGTTTTGAACCCTCCACAAGGTGTGCTTTGATTTGTTCCTTGAAGTAGCTCAGAAAGGAAAACAAACAGACAAACAAACAGAAAACACAAATATTTAAACACAAATAAATAAGTAAAAGGAAAAAAACAAAAGAAAAAAAACAGAAACACCAGCTGCAAGTAAAAGACAGGGTAGAGGCAGTGCTGATGGAAGAGTATATCCAAAGAGAGAAATGACAGGGGTGGGGAAAAGGAAAAAATAAACATTGACCTGGCAGAGAAACTAAGTGGCTTAATCCAGAAAGAGAGAAAGAAAAATAAGGAAGGAGTTAGGGAAAAAGAAAACAAGATAATGTTGCTCAGAGAGAGAAACTATATGGCTTAATTATTCCAGAGAGAGAGAAAGTTTAGAAGGAGGTGTAGAACATGTATCAAGAGAATGAATTAAGTATATCTGCTTAAACAAACCAACAACCAGAGTAACCAGACTAGAAGAGAGAAGTGATAAGAAGGAGAAAACAAAGGAAGAATATATGTATATAACAAGAATTGTCTGAGAATTAAACCAGCCACACTGGTCTGAAGGAGGGGAATATCTGGTTTCTTAGCATCTATCCTGCTCCAGTAGATATGAGGTTACCAGGCACCTAGGGGCATGGTTTGATGTAGGCAGTCCCACTTCCACTGTGGGCCCTGCTGTCCAATCCCTGAAGCTCTGCCTTGGTGATAGTGGGGAGAAAAATGGTGACCCCCCCAGTCCCACAGACCCAATGTCCTAAATCACTATGTTCAAGCCATCCTCACTGTGCCATGGGCACAGACAAAGTGGTCTGTCTTGCTCCACTGACTCTCGTGCCCCAGTTCTTGGCTGGGATTCAAACTCCAGCTGGGTGTGACCTGGTACTGGGGCAACAAGGCTCTACACCACCTGTTATGTGTTCCCCAGACAGGCTTTGTCCTGTCCCACAGTACTCTAGGGAGGAGATTGTTTCTCCTACTATGGACTGCACCCCTGACCTAGTTACCGAGCCTGGGGTTGGCTCCCCTCCTCCCCAAGTACGTGAACAGGGCAGCCAGCCCCAGTCCAGAGAAAGCCCTGCAGTTAGAGATTAGATCTTTCTCCGTCCTGGTCAGAGGTTTTTCTCTTGTCCAGATACAGTCCTATGCTTCCCAAGCTGCTCTTCTTCTTCCCTTTGTTTCTCTGCAGAAGGAAATCCCTCCCCTCAGTGCCTACACAGCTTGTTTTATCTCTCCCAGTTCCCAATCACACACCTGTGGCCTGTCAGATTGTCCTAGTGTATCCCTGGTAATGAGTCCCTCTCTTTTCCTCCCAGACTCTTGGGGTTCAAAGCCTTTTGGCTTCAACCCTTCTTTGCTGAGAGACTTGGGATGTTTGGGTCCCCCTACTTCTCCATCATGTTGGCCCCTCCAATCAGTGGTATTGTATTTTAAATTTCATTGCCTACATGTACACTGAGACATAGCTTAAGAAAGCTTACAAAATAAGAACAAAATGAGATGTTATCACAATCCCAGATTTCAAGATACACTACAAAGCTATAGGAATCAAAATATTATAGTGCTGGCATCAAATAGATTCATAGATCAATAAAACAGAATTGAGATCCTAAAAGTACACTTATGCTTATGTGGCTAATTGTTCTACAACAAAGGAGACAAGAATATACAACAGGGAAAAGACAGTGTCTTCAATAAATGGTGTTAGGAAACCTGGACAGAAGCATACACAAAGGATATAACTGGGCCACTGTCTTTTCTTTTCTATTTAAAAACTGGATCACTTGTTAACACGATTCACAAAAATAAACTAAAAAATGGATTAAAGACCTAAATATGAGACCTGAAACCATAAAACTCCTAAAGAAAATATAGGCAGTAATTTCTTAGATGTCAGTCTTAGCAATGCCTTTCTAGATATGTCTTTTCAGGCAAGGGAAACAAAGTAAAAACAGACTATTGGGCCTTCACCAAAACAAAAAGTTTTTTTTTTTACAGTGAAGGAAACCATTAGCAAAATAAATAAAAAACCTACTTAGTGTGGAGAATATATTTTCAAATCATGTATTTGATGAGAGGTAATACCCAAAATGTATAAAAAAATTGTACAACTTCACACCAAAAAAAAAAAAATCAAATAACCTGATTAAAAAATGGAGAGAGAACCTGAACATTATTTCAAAGAAGTACAGATAGTCAATAGACACATTAAAAGATGATCAACATCAGTCATCCTCAGGGAAATGCAAATCATAATCACAATGAAATATTACTTTACACCAGAATGGCTAGTATCAAAAAAACATGAAATAACAAGGGTTGGTGAAGATGTGGAGAAAGAGGATCCCTCATGCATTATTGGTGGGAATGTAAATTTGTACAGCCACTGTGAAAAACAATATGGAAATTACTCCCAAAATTAAAAATAAAACTACATATGATCCAGTAACTCTACTACTGGCCATTTACAAAGAAAATGAAAATTCATATGTGCACCCCTATGGTCATCACAACATTATTTACAATAACCAAGATATGGAAGCAACCTAAATGTCCATAAATAAATGAATGGATAAAGAAGATGTCTCACACACAAATACTACTCAACCACAAAAATAATTCAATCTTGCCATTTGTGACAACATGGGTAGACCTAGAAGTTATGCTAAATGCAGGATTTCCAGTTGGTATGTTGTGCACCTGAAACTAATATAATATTATATGTTAATTATATTTTAATAATAATAAAAAAGATTTTGTAAACTACTTTTAAGTAAATATATTGTAAAACAATTATTGTTTAAATAAAGTTTGTCAGAATGACTTTATTTTATTAAAATAAAATTTAAAATTTTATAATCTTATACATCTAACAAATATCATATTAATTTATTTGATTAGTAAATTCAAGTAGAATAAAAATGTATATTTTTATTTACATTTAATGTTAATATTTGAGAAGACAGGGCTGTTTTTTAATAAAACCTACAGTATCAAAATAATCTTATTTATTGAATCAAATTTACTCAAACCAAGTGAACTTGAGAGACATTTCTATATTCCTGGGAGTTTTAGTAACATAAAATTTATACAAGCACTTATTTTTATCTAAGCCAATTAGAATAGAGTTTCTGTAAGGGATTTTATAAATTAATTTGATAATGCCATCTGGAGGTGGGAAAATGTCACATATACATAACATATAAACATACATGCATAAACAAACAGACTGACACAAGTTCAGATTTTATGGCTTTCATTCTAAAATTTTAGCCATGAGTCAGGCATAAACACAGAATACAAAACTCAATAGGGTGTATAAGCATTGGTTCTCACCTCTGCCCTTCTTTATATTTTTATCAGAATTGTGTTTCTGCTAATTAGTGAGAGAAAGACAAATATCATACAACTTCACTCATATGTGGAATTTAAGATACAAAACAAATGAACAGAAGGGAAGAGATGAAAAAACAATATAAAAACAGGGAGGGAGACAAAACATAATGACTCTTAAATATAAAGAACAAACTGAGTGTTACCGGAGGGTTGTGGGTGAGCTAAATGGGCAAGGAGTATTAAAGAGGACACTTATTGGGATGAGCACTGGGTGTTATATGTAGGGGATGAATCACTGGATTCTTACTCCTGAAATCACTATTGCACTATATGCTAACTAACTTGGACATAAATTAAAAAGTAAATAAAATAAAAAAGAATTGTGTTTCTGCTAGATGGAAGATGTTACAGTTACTGGTTCAATATGGGAGCTAAACCTTTTCACCATATTTGTAGGAGGAAACTTTTAAGATTGTTTTTGTCCTCATATGTAATTCACAGAAGCTGTAGACTAAATCCAGACTTAGGGGTTGAAGAGATACTGGACTAGCTTTGGTTTATCCAAACCCCATAAGAGTGGGTAAAGTAGCCAGTTTACCTCCAATTGGTTTTTCCCATCTTTTCAAGTGGTTGCTTTTTGGAGTCCCTGTTGTCCCTTACAGGGAGCCCTTACAGGGGAGCACAGAGTTTAAGTGACTACTAGGAGTTGAGGGGCTGGCATGGGAAGGAAAGAAGATATGACAGGGGTGAGCAGAAGGGTAGGGGTATGAAGCAAGAAGTAGGGATATAAAGGGCGACACAGATCTTCTCAGGGATCTGCAGAGAAGATTGGAAGTAGAAAAAGGATGGAGGTGTGAAGGAGATGGGAGAGAATACATATTAGATGAGATGGCTTAGGGAGATGTTAAGTTTCTCAAAGAAGCCATTGTAATGACAAATTATCCCTGGTAAAGACACCCCAACCGGAAAGGAGGTAAACAGAATGAATCTCACACTGATAAAGCATGTAGTTAGTGAGGGTTTGGGAAGGAGGGATTTCAGTTGAATGAAAAGCTGCCATGTTCTTAATGGTATCTTGCAAACAAAAAGGCTTGCCTTTAACAGAGACTTTCTGTCTTATGAACAGGAAGTCTGAGACTCTGAACCAGGTTTTGTTTGCCCATGATAGAATATACTCAGAATCTTAAGAGTCAAAACACTTGCCCTTACAAATGTCAACAGACATGTATTTCAGAGCACTGGATCAGGAGTCAGACTCACCAATAAATTCACAATCAGTAAATCAGGAGTGAAGACAAAGCCTTCAAAGTTGTGCATCTGGGGTCACTAGCTAAGTTATTCACACATGAAATCTAACTTTACATCCCAGATCTGGCTGGAACTAAGAAGCTCCTTTGTATTTTTATTTGTATTGAAAAAATAACTTATTTTAATGAGAGTAATGCAGGCTCATGTTTAAAGAGTCAAATTGGACAAAAGGCATTGCAATAAAAAGCAACAGTCCTTAACTTCTTTCTCTCCTTCATCTCTTCTCTACCCTTCCCAGTCTTTTTGCCCAGAGAGGGAACTTTATGGCTTTTGGTTTTGGTTTTTCTGTAGTTACTTCCTTATGTCTATTGAATGAGAAAAAAGGAAGGGCTGAAATCAAACAAAAGCATTTATTTGAGGTCTCAGATTTACAATTTGAGGAGCATAGATTTGGGGAGAAATAGAAATTGTGTCCCTCTAGTGAACAAAAGTCAAGGGTTTTCAAAAGATGAAATGTTTCTATGGGTTGTTACCAAAGAATTTTGGTTGGTGTTGGCAGCATAAAACGAATCTTGACTGAATATAATTGGTTGCTAAGGCTATTACTAAACAAATTCTCTTACTGTAGCAAGTTGCAGGCGTTTGGGCAGAGTCCCTGGAATATTTTCAGTTTATCCCAGTTCAAAGTTTCTGATTTCATCTGATGAGAATGTGCATAAAGACCAGATCTTTAATGACCTCTCTGGCTTTCTTTCAAAACCCATAAGTGACTTGACATAAGTGACTCAATTTCATTTTACCTCTCACATGTCTAAACTATGTGTTTATATCACCACACTCTTTCCATTGACTCTCTGCTCTGAGGAATCAGGATAATCTCATTTATCCCATCCTGTACCTTCCCATTCTTCTTCCCACTTGACTCTGTTATGATTCTATTTCCTCCCATGGTCACATCTACATTTTTAAACAATCACCTTTCAGGTAAAAAAAAATGTAAAAGAAAACCTTCAGAAATGAAGAGAATCAGAGAAATTATATTTTGAAAATAAATTTATTGAAATAAAATGTTGGAGGAATTTTTTAACAAAATAAACCCAAGAAAATATAGATGTTGGGGCACCTACATGGTGCAGTTGGTTAAGCACCCAGCTCTTGGTTTTGGCTCAGGTCATGATCTCCAGGTTTTGTGAGTTTGAGCCCCAAGTTGGGCTCTGCATAGGCAGTGATGAAGGATTCTCTCTCCCTCTTTCTCTCTCTACCTCCCCTCACTCAACTTGATCTGTCTCTGTCTCTCTGAAAAACAAATAAACTTAAAAAAAAAAAAGGTATATGAGACATATAACACAAGAAACAGAGATGAGCAACAAAATTTCCCAAAGTGGTGATTGTTACTATACCTGTATCTGTAATTATTATAATGCACCTGTAATTTTTAATGTAATTTCTAGAAAAAAGGTTCCTACAATGGAAGGAAAAATTTTAAAGCATCTGAAATAAAACTTTCAGTTGATTTCAACCAAACCTGGTAGTTTGGGGGAGAAAAAGCAGGAAAGAAGGAAAGCTAAATAAAGGCAAGCTCAATATTTTGTCTTATTCAGAAGTGACCAGCACTTCTAGACATTGAGAAAAAAAATACATAGGTGTACACATTGTTAAGGTTAATTATAAATAAAAATAGATTATAGAACTTTCAAACCACTAGAGGGGGCACAAAGAAAGAAAAATTCCATGACCTATCTAGTCAGGAGAGAAAATATTCAAGAAGAAAGTGTGTTTCATAGGGATGTAAGAAAGGGGAGAATAAGTCAAAGAAAATCAGTAACCACAGTAACAAATTAAGTTCTCCTATTAAAATATGGAGACTTTATCTTGTGGCAGAAAATATCTTATGTTTCTTATAATAGATAATAATGATGAAAATAGCAAACATTAGTTATATGCCAGACACTGTTCGAAATACACTACAGTGTATGTTAACTAACTTGAATTTAAGTAAATAAATAGTATATAGTAACTTATTTAGAGTAATATCTAAAACAAGATCACAGAGAAAGTTTATAAACACAGAGGTGATCAATCAAAAAGTAGTTTTTTGAATAATTCATCAAAGAGGAAAATGAAACTACAATTACAGACTACTGATAATAAACAGCAATGAATAAACTATATGTGTAATATGATCTACAGGGCACGCAGAGAATAATGACTAGTCTTACATGTCCTTCATAGAAAGCAGGAGAGATACAAAATAAATGAGGTTACAGGTATATTAATTAAAATGAAGAGAGTGGGGGAGAGTGAGGGACACAGATCAAGGGAGACTACTGAATACTGAAAACGAACCATGGACTGAGGGGGAGGGGGAGGGAGGGAGGGAGTGATGGTCACGGTGGGGGGCACTTGTGGGGAGAAGCACTGGGTGTTATATGGAAACCAATTTGACAATAAACTATTAAAAAATTTAAAAAATGTCAGAGCAAGGATAAAAAGAAATGCCCTCTCCTAAAAGTAAAAAGAAAAAAATTTAAAAGATAAAAACAGCTATCAAAGAAATAGAAAATAGTTTGAATAAGACAGTAGCCTTTTCTTTCAAAAGTCAATAAGATAAACTGTTCTTAATGTTTATTTATTTTTGAGAGACAGAGAGAGACAAATCACAAACGGGAGGGTCAGAGAGAGAGAGGGAGACACAGAATCTGAAACAGGTTCCAGGCTCTGAGCTGTCAGCACAGAGCCTGAGGCAAGGCTCAAACCCAAAAGCCATGAAATCATGACCTGAGTCTCCCAGGTGCCTCCAATAAAATAAACTTCTTAGCAAGGCTTCGAAAGAAAGAAGGAAGGGAGGAAGAATGGGGGGCGGGGGAGGGGACACATTAATATCAGAGACAAAAGCAATAAAGTTATAGAGTTTTAAAAATCATGAAACTATCATTTTTATTGCTTTTGAGCCTGGCCCCCTGAACTGATTATTAAGTAATTGGTGGAACCCAAGGTAAAGTGAGCAGGAGGCACAAAAGTAGATGTGTTCCCACTGACAGAAGTTGTACTGAGACTTGGGACCCATGGCTTCAGAAAGGTTTATGGACCATGCACAGCTTTTGGAGCTCGAACTCTGAGGTTTTAGAGGTGCTCAACTTTCTTTGGAGCAGGACTGTGGAGTGTGCTCCTGGGGATGAGGGAACTGGCCCTGGAATGAATAGCATGGTGTAGACATCTCTGGGGTGCAGTGAGAGACAAAAGTCCCCTTCCAGAAGTACTTTTGGAAGAGAGTTTATTGCCTTCCCAAAGACAAAACACCCTACAAGTACCAGGCAAAGGCCTTTCATCAGCAGGGTGGAGAGGCTCTACTCTGGAGAAGGTGAGCAGATCACAGTTCAGTGAATGCTGAAGTCAACCACAAGGAAAATTTGAACAACCCTGGAGGTAAAAGAGCATCTTACTAAAAAATGAATGGGTTAACCAGGAAATTAAAGAAGAAATTTAAAAATACATGCAAGTCAATGAAAATAAAAACACAACAGTCCAAACCATTTAGGATGCAGCATAGGCAGCCTTGAGAAGAAAATATGTTGCAATTTGATCCTGTCTGAAAAAGCTAGAAAGGTCCCAAATACCAGACTAATCTTACATCTAAAGGAGCTAGGAAAGGAAAAGCAAATAAAGCCTAAAGCCAGCATAAGAAAGCAAACAATAAATATTAGACCAGAAAGAAATGATATAGAAATGAAAACAGAACAGATTAACAAAATGAAGAGCTGGTTCTTCAAAAAAATAAACAAATGATAACTCCCTACCCATACTTATCAAAAAGAAAAGAGAAAGGACCCAAAATAGATAAAATCACAAATGAAAGAGGAGATATCACAACCAACACCACAGAAATAGAAACAATTATAAGAGAATACTATGAAAAATTATATGCCAATAAAGTGGGAAATCTAGAAAAAATGCACAAAATCCTAGAAACTCACACTACCAAAACTGAAACAGGAAGAAACAGAAAACTTGAACAGACCCATAACCAGCAAAAAAAGTGAATCAGTTTTCAAAGATTTCTCAGCAAACCAGAATCCCGGCCAGATGGTTTCACAAGGGAATTCTACCAGATATTTCATGAAGAGTTAATGTCTGTTCTTTTCAAACTGTTCCAAAAAATTAAAATGTAAGAAAAACTTCCAAACTTACTCTACAAAGCCAGGATTACCTTGATTCCAAAACCAAAGACCCAACTAAATAGGAGAATTACAGGCCAATATCCCTGAAAGAACATGAATGCAAAAATTCTCAAAAAGATACAAGCAAATCAAATTCAACAGTACATTTTAAGAATTATTCACCATGATCAAGTGAGATTCATTCCTGGACTGCAGGGCTGGTTCAATATTTGAAAATCAATCAAAGTGACACCCTATGTTAATAAAAGAAAGAATAAGAATCATATATGGTTCTTTCCATAGATGTAGAAAAAACATGTGACAAAATGCAGCATCCATTCTTGATGAAAACTCTCAACAAAGTAGGGATCGATGGAGCATAACTCAGCATCATAAAGGCCATATACAAAAGATCCATAGCTAATATCATCCTCAATGGGAAAAAACAGAGCCTTTCCACTATGGTCAGGAACAGAACAAGTATGTTCACTCTCATCATTCATATTTAGCATAGTACTGAAAGTCTAGCCTCAGCAATCAGACAACAAAAAGAAATAAAAGTCATACAAATCAGCAAGGAAGGAGTCAACCCTCACTATTTGCTGATGCATGATATTCTATGTATAAAATCCAAATGATTCCACCAAAACATTAGTAGAACTAATACATGAATTCAGCAATGTCTCAGGATATAAAATCAACATCCAGAAATGTGTTGCATTTCTATATACCAATAACCAAACAGCTGGAGAAGAAATCAAGGAATTTATCCTATCTACAACTGTACCAAAACCAATAAGATACCTAGAAATAAACCTAACTAAAAAAGTAAAAGATCTGTACCCTGAAAACTATAGAACACTTATGAAAGATATTGAAGAGGATGCAAAGAAATTGAAAATCATTCCATGCTCATGTATTGAAAGAACAAATATAGCTAGAAATGTGATAGATGATAGATAGATAGATAGATAGATAGATAGATAGATAGATAGATATAGATGATTGATATATACATAGGTAGTAGTCAGACAGATAGACAGACAGATAAAAGTTAAATAAATCCATTAAATGCCTATACTACCCAACACAGTCTACCTCTTTCAAAATATGATGAGAATTTTTCACAGAGCTAGAACAAACAATCCTAAAATTTGTTTGGAACCACAAAAGACCCCAAATAGCCAAAGAAATCCTGAAAAAGAAAAACAAAACTGGATGCATCACAACTGAATTTCAAACTATTTTACAAAGCTGTAGTCATCAAGACGGTATGATCATAGGTCAATGGAACAGACACATAGATCAATGGAGCAGAATAGAGGATAGAGGACCCAGAAAAGATCAACTCATCTATGACAAACAAGGAAGGAATATCCAATGGAAAAATGCCAGTCTCTTCAACAAATGGTATTGGGAAAACTGGACAGTTCCACACAGAAGAATGAAACTGGACCAATTTCTTACACCATACACAAAACTAAATTCAAAATGGATGAAAGACCTAAATACGTGACAGAAAACCTAAAGGCGAACACAGGTAGCAACTTCTTTGACCTCAGTGATAGCAGCCTCTTACTAGACACCT
The DNA here is from genome assembly GCF_006229205.1 of Suricata suricatta. Classification (NCBI taxonomy): domain Eukaryota; kingdom Metazoa; phylum Chordata; class Mammalia; order Carnivora; family Herpestidae; genus Suricata; species Suricata suricatta. The sequence goes on from NC_043705.1 coordinate 14,608,479, forward strand.
CGCTGAAGGAAAGGGAAACAAAGGCAAACATGAACTACTGGGACTTCATCAAAATAAAAAGCTTCTGCACAGCAAATGACACAACCAACAAAATTAAAAGACAACCTACGGAATAGGAGAATATAATTGCAAGTGACATATTTGATAAATGGTTAGTATCCAATATCAATATAAATCTGATCGAATTCAATACCCAAAACACAATTAATTCAGTTAAGAAGTGGGTAGAAAGCATGCATAGACACTTTTCCAAAGAAGACATCCAGATGGCTAAAAAACACATGAAAAGATGCTTGACATCATTCCTCATCAGGGAAATACAAATCAATACTATAATGAGATACTGACTCATACCTGTTAGAATGGCTAAAATTAACAGCACAAGAAATACAGGTGTTGGTGAGGATGTAGAAAGAGGGGAACCCTCTAAAACTGGGGTGGGAATGCAAACTGGTGTAGCCACTCTGGAGAACAGCATGGACGTTCCTCAAAAAAATTAAAAATAAAACTACCCTATGATCTAGCAGTTGCACTATTAAGTATTTACCCCAAGGATACAAAAAAAAAAAAAAACAAAACCACCCAGATCCAAAGGAGGTTCATGTGCCCTGATGTTTTTAACAGCATTATCAACAAAACCAAACTATGGAGAGAGCCTAAGTGTCTATCAACGGATGAATGGATAAATAAGATGTGATATACATATAACATTATTCAGACACCAAAAGAATCAAATCTTGTCATTTACAACGACATGGATAGAGTTAGACTGTATTATGCTAAGTGAAATAAGTCACTCACAGAAAGACAAATACCATCTGATTTCACTCATCTGTGGTATTGAAGAAAAATAACAGATGAATATATGGGAAGGAGAAAAAATAGGAGAGAGTGATACAGACCACAAGAGACTCTTAGTGATAGAGAACAAATTGAAGGTTGATGGAGGGAAAAGGGTGAGAGATGTGTGATGGGTATTAAGGAGAGCATTTGTGATGAGCATCAAGTGTTGTATATAAGTGATGAATCAGTGAATTCTACTCCTGAAACCAATATTGCAGTGTATATTAGCTAACTACAATTTAAATAAAAACATATGGTTTTAAGATTTTTTAAATCTTAGTGGATAATAATTGTACTCATTTTGTATATTACTCTTTTATATCCAATTTGTACAACTAACTTATTAGTTTTAGTGAGTTTTTTATTTACCTTGCATAGTATATAAAGGATAGTATATAAAGTATATAAAGGATAATGTCATCTGCATAGGCTTCCAAACTGGAGGCTATTTGTTTCCTTCATGTTATAAGATCTGTTCAGTATAATTTTGGATATAAGTGGTGTAATTGGACATTCTTCTCTTGGTCATAAACTGTGGCATAAAGTACATGCACTTATTATTTTTAACGGTTTTATAGTATCATGGCATCTGCAAAAAAGTGACAGTTTGACTACTTCCTTTCCAATATGGGTACCTTTCCAATATGGCTAGGACTTCTAGTACTATGTTGAATAAAAGTGGTGAGAGTGGACATCCTTGTCTTCTTCCTGACCCCTAAGCTCTCAGTTTTTCCCCACTGACGATGATTTTCGCTGTGGGTATTTTGTACATGGCTTTTGTTATGTTGATGTATGTCCTCTCCAAACCTATTTTGTTTAGAGTATTTATTATAAACATTTTTTGAATTTCATCAAATGATTTTCCTGCATCTATTGAAATGACCATATGATTTTTATCATTTGTTTTATTAATGTTCTCTATCAAGTTGATTGATTTGTGACTGTTGTGTCATCCTTGCATCTGTAGAAAAATATCTGACTTGATTGTGGAAAGCAATATTTTTAATAGAAGTAGCCAAAGAGTCCATCAATAGAAGAATGGATAAGGGAAATGTAATATAAATCTTCATTTCACATACTATCCAATGGACTACTACTCAGTCATAAGAAAGAATAAAATTTTGCCATTTGTGACAACATGGATGGACCCAGAGGGTAGTATGGTAAGTGAAATAAGTCAGACAAAGATAAATACCATACAATTTTACTTATATGTGGAATCGTAAAAGCAAAACAAATGAATAACAAAACAAAAAGTAGAATTACACCTATAAATACAGAGAAAAAAGTTATGGTTGCCAAAACGGAGATAATTGGGGAGGGGGTGGCAAAATGGGTGAACCTAAGTGGAAGACATAATCTCCCAGTCACACATTGTCAAGAGAATAAAAGTTACAGTATAAGGAATACAGTCAATTGTATTTTAAGAGTGTTGTTTGGTGCAGATGGTAGCTATACTTGTAGTGAGCATAGCATAATGACATAGAGTTGTTGAGTCACTCTGTTATACACTTGAAACTAATGTAACATTGTCTGTTTACTATATTTAAATAAAATGTTTTATTTTTACATTGTAGTACTTGTTTTGCTTGTTGGGGGTGTTTGCTTATTTAATACATTCTGTCAAGGACAGAAATTACATGCTGTTTTTTTTTCCACATAGGAAGTGTGTCTTGGGGTTTTCCCTTATTATTTTCTTTACTTTTTTTTTTCCTCT
>NC_043705.1:14611138-14614832 GCF_006229205.1 Suricata suricatta
TTTCAAAAAATAAAAAATCTGTTTATTAATGCTTAAATATTACATTAGCTGTACATGATTCTTAGATGTACTTTGGTAGATATAAAGAGTTCCCTTATACACCTAGTTATTTGAGGGTTTTTAAATGATCAGCTTTGGGTGTTGTATGTAAGTTATGAATTACTAAATCTTATACCTGAAACAAATACTACACTGTATGCTAACTAACTGGAATTTAAGTAAAAATTTAGGGAAAAAATAAAATAAATATAAAGCAATCAGGTCTTTGTTTTGTGAAATGCTTTTTATATTTATTGAAATAATTGACAAACCATTAGAGAAGCTATTGATACAAAAACTAGGGACCTTCAAAATAGCTGTGATGAGTTAAAAAAGACTATAAATGAGGTGCATAATAAAATGGAGGGAGCCACTGCATGCATTGAAGAGGCAGGGAGGAGAATAGGTGAATTAGAAGGCACAAATAGCAAAAGAGGAAGCTGAGAAAAAGACAGAGAAATTGATACAAGAGCATGAGAGGAGAACTTGAGACCTGAGTGATACAATCAAACAGAACAATATCCGTGTCATAGGAGTTCCTGAAGAGGAAGAAAGAGAAAAAGGTCCTGAAGGGGTTCTTGATCAAATTACAGCTGAGAACTTCTCAAATCTGTGGAAGGAAAAAGACATTGAAATTCAAGAGGCTCATAGAAATCCCCCAAAATGTAACTAGAATCTACCTTCTACATGACATATCATAGTGAAACTGGCAAAATACAAAGATAAAGAGAGAATTCTGAAAGCAGCTAGGAATAAAAGTGCCCTAACATACAAAGGGAAACCTATCAAAGTGGATAAAGACTTATTTACTGAAACTTCACAGGCCAGAAAGGAATGGCAGGAAATCTTCAATGTGATGAACAGGAAAAATATGCAACCAAGAATCCTTTATCCAGTGAGCCTGTCATTCAAAATAGGAGAGACAAAGGTGCTTCCAAGTAAAAAAAATTGAGAAAATTCATTGCCACCAAACCTGCCCTACAAGAAATCCTAAGATGGATTCTATGAGGGAAATGTAGTAAGAAATATAAGGTACCAGAGACATTACTACAAATATGGACTCTACAGAGAACACAATGAATCTAAACCCACATTTTCCAATAATAACACTGAATGTAAATGGACTAAATGCTCCAGTCAAACGACACCGCGTAGAAGAATGGATCAAAAACCAAAATCCATCTATTTGCTATCTACAAGAGACTCATCTGAAACCTGAAGACACCTTCAGATTGAAAGTAAGGGGATGGAGAAATATCTAGCATGTGACTAGATGTCAAAAGAAAGCTGGAGTAGCCATACTTATATCAGACAAACTGGACTTTAAAGGCAGTAACAGAAGATGAAGAAGGGCATTATATAACAATTACAGCGTTCTACATCAGGAAGAGCTACAATTATAAACATCTATGCACCAAATTCGGGTGCACCCAAATACATAAAACAACTAAACACAAATAGAAACAATCTTATTGATAAGAATTTGCTTATCACAAGGGATTTTAATACTCCATGTACAATGTATAGGTCAACCAGACAGATAATCACTAAAGAAACAATAGACCTGAATGGCACACTGGAACAGATGGAATTAATAGATATATTTAATTATTTATTTTTATTGGATTCATAGTTTTCTTATTATTTATTTTATTTAATTTTTATTTTTTATAATAGTTTAGTGTCAAATTGGTTTCCATATAACACCCAGTGCTTCTCCCCACAAGTGCCCCCCACCATGACCATCACCCCCTCCCTCCCTCCCCCTCCGCTTTCAGTCCATGGTTTGTCTTCAGTATTCAGTAGTCTCCCTTGATCTGTGTCCCTCACTCTTCCCCGCTCTCTTTCCCCCTTCCTCTCCCCATGGTCCCCTGCCAGGTCTCTCCTGTTAGACCTATGAATGCAAACATATGGTATCTATCCTTCTCTGCCCGACTTATTTCGTTTAGCATGACACCCTAAAGGTACATCCACTTTCCTACAAATGGCCAGCAATAGTACTGCTAGGGATTTACTCAAGGGATAAAGAAGTGCTGATGCATAGCAGCACATGTACCCCAATGTTCATGGCGGCACTTTCTACAAAAGCAAATCATGGAAAGAGCCTAAATGTCCATCAACTGATGAATGAATCAAGAAGATGTGGTATATATATACAATGGAGTACTATATATGGCAATGAGGAAGAATGAAATAGATATATTCAGAACTCTGCATCCTGAAGCTGGGGAATACACTTTCTTCTCTAGTGTACATGGCACATTCTCCAAATAGAACACATACTGGGTCATAAAACAGCCGTCCAGAAATACAAAAGAATTGAGATCATACCATGCACATTTTCAGATCACAAGGCTATGAAACTTGAAATCAATCACAGGAAAAAGTCTGGAAAACCTCCAAAAACGTGGAGATTAAAAACCACCCTACTAAAGAATGATTGGGCCAGTCAGGCAATTAGAGAAGAAATTAAAAAATATATGGAAACAAATGAGAACAAAAATACAACAATCCAAACTCTCTGAGACACAGCAAAGGCATTCCTAAGAGGAATGTATATAGCAATCCAGGCCTATTTCAACAAACTAGAAGAAGCACATATTCAAAATCTAACAGTGCACCTAAGGAAACTAGGAGAGCAGCAAGAGCACACCAAACCCAGCAAAAGAAGAGAAATAATAAGGATTAATGCAGAAATAAACAGTATAGAATGCAAAAAAACAATCGAACGGATCAATGAAACCAGGAGTTGGTTTTTTGAAAAAATAAACAAAATTGATAAACCTCTAGCCAGGCTCCTCAGAAAAAAAAGAGAGAACACCCAAAAGACAAAATCATGAATGAAAATGGATCTATTACAACTGATCCCTCAGAAATACAAGCAATCATGAGAAATTATTATGAAAAACCAAATGCCAAAAATCTGGACAATCCAGAAGAAATGGACAAATTCCTAACCACATATGACTACCAAAATCCAAATGGGAAGAGATAAAAAATATGAACAGACCAATAACCAGTGAAGAAATCAAAACAGTGATCAAAAATCTCCCAACTAGGGGCTCCTGGGTGGCTCAGTCAGTTAAGCGTCCAGCTTTGGCTCAGATCATAATCTCACACTTCATGGGTTTGAGCCCTGCATCAGCTTCTGTGCTGACAGCTAGCTCAGAGACTGGAGTCTGCTTCAGATTCTGTATCTCCCTCTCTCCCTGACCCTCCCCTGTTCACACTGTCTCTCTCTGTCTCTCAAAAATAAATTTTAAAAAATTAAAAAAAAATCTCTCAATGAATAAAAGCCCAGGGCCAGATGGCTTCCCAGGAGAATTCTACCAGACATTTAAATCTGAGTCAATACCCATTCTTCATAAGCTATTCCAAAAAAATAGAAATAGAAAGAAAACTTCCAGACTCATTCTACGAACCCACCATCACTGTGATTTTCTTTTCTTTTTTTTTCAATAATAATTTATTGTCAAATTGTTTTCCATACAACACCCAGTGCTCTTCCCCTTAAGTGCCCTCCACCATCACCACCACCTCTCTTCCCCCCTCCCCCCTCCCCCCCCACCCTCAGTTCATTCTCAGCATTCAATAGTCTCTCAAGTTTTGCATCCCTCTCTCTCCCAAACTCTCTCTCCCTCTTCCGCTCCCCCTG
>NC_043705.1:14614932-14628780 GCF_006229205.1 Suricata suricatta
GATATGTTGTCTAGATCTGCCTTGAGCCGTTCTGTGGCTGTGACTTCCCCCTGGAAGTTCTTCAGGGGAGAGTTTTTTCGTTTTGTCATTTTTGCTAGTTTTCTGTCTCTTGTCACCTTTAGAAAGCTCGTTGTGCTCTGTGCACCTATTAATATTTCTCTGTTAAAGGAGGCTTATTGACTGTCCAGGGCCTGTTGTTTCAGGGAATGTTCTCTTAACGGTGTTTCTCTGTTTCTCTTGTTGTGCCTGTGAATATATTATTTCCCTACTCTGCAATATTTGTGACTTGTCTTCTTGCACACTTTGGCTTGTTTCTTGGTGCGGTCCTAGGAAGGAAAACAGACAGACACCCACAGAGGGAACAGAAGCACACATACACACAGACAAATCAAACAAAGAAATACATAAAAAGGGGGAAAGAAGAGTTAGAAAATGGAAAGGAAAGAGACAAAAAGACGAAGAGGAAATAAAAAGAAAAGAGAAAGAAAAAAGGGAAAAAAATATAGAAGGGGGTCGGAGACAACAGAGGGCAGTAGACAGTTTAAATGTGTATGACCAGTTGAGGGGAGAGGTAAGGATGAGATACAGGAGAATATATCTGGGTTGCTAGAAGGTGAAAAAGTAAGAGAGACAGGAGAAAGGAAAATGTGGAGTAAAAAATTAACAGAGTTAAGTAAAGAAAAAGAAAAAACAAAAAAACGGTAATAATAACAAAGAAATAAGTACGAAAAAAGTGGAGAAAGAAGAAAAAAAAATTTTAAAAAAAGAAAAAAAAAAAAAGAGCAGCGGCTCCCCTTTGTGGATAGGCTTGGTTTGATGTGGTAGGCCTTGAGGCTATTCTCAGAGGCTCTGCCTTGGTGTCTATGGAGATTAGAATGGCGGCACACCAATCTCCGCTGAGCTAGGGACTGTAGGCCACTCTAATGAGTCCGATCTCCTTGGGCCGCAGTTGAGCCAAGTTGTATTTTCCAGACCAGCCTCGGTTCAAAGTTCCAGTCCATGCACGTTTGCACTACCACAGATGAAATATATTTGTTTTGGTGGCTGGCTTCTTAGGGGCAGGAATCAGTTTGTCTTGGCTCAGGCAGGGATTTCGGCTACCCCTGCCTGAGGCAAAATAAGCAGCAGTAGGTGAAGTGCGCACCTTCACAGACCCAGTTGCAGAGTCCCCACCCCCAGTCAGGATCACGATTGCAATGGGGGAAGGAGAAAGAAAAGAAAAAAAAAAATTGAGACTCTCTCGGCTTCGGGTTGCTGTTGCTCAAGGCACTGTGCGCTGCTGGAAATGAGCTGGGAGCTCCTGCAGCCCAGCACGCGCCCAGGCCTCCACCTGTTGCCGACTCCCTCTTGGGGGTCGCGAAGGTGTGGGCCCTATCTTTTCCGGTGGGCACCCTGGATTCGGGATTTGCACAGCCAGTGCAGGGAGCGAGATGCACCGTGGAAATGAGATGCGTGGTGCCGTTCCCAAAACCGAGTTCAGGTGTGCGCGCCTCTGCCACAGCCTCTCACGGTACCGCGGCCTGCTGCGCTGCCGCTGGGGGCGCCTCTCAATGTGCGCACCCCCGGCACAACCGCCGGGCCGCTTCTGTGGTCGCTTTTCACTGCGCCGCCACCGCCGCCGCTGCGGGTGCCTCTCAAAGTGCGCACCCCGGGCACAGCTGCAGGGGCCGTTTCTGTGGTCGCTTCTCACCACGCCGCCGCTGCTGCGGGCGCCTCTCAAAGTGCGCACCCCCCGGCACAACCACAGGGGCCGCTTCTGTGGTCACTTCTCACCAAGCCGCCGCTGCAGCGGCCGCCGCTGCCTCCCCGCCGCCGAGATGGCTTAGGGCTGGAAGCTGTTAACTTCTTTTGCACCACCCGGATTCGGGATTCCGGCTGCCCAGCAGTTATCTATGGAGTGGGTCCCTCTCTCCAAGCGCGGCCAAATGTTCTTTACCTCTTCCCCAGAGACAGTACCTCTTCCCCAGAGACTGTACTATGAGCCTGTTCAGACTCTCTGTCTCTTCCCTTTGTCCCTCGGGCTCTGCGCGCGCTTGCCCCGCGTTGGGCTGGGGATCCTGCCTCCCCTGTCCTTCCCAGGCTGGCCCGTTTTCAGATCTCACCAGTTTGCACTCACTCAGGTATCCTTGAGGTTCTATTCTTTCTGGATTCCGTATTTTCTCCTTCTGCTTTTGCAGATGAGAGTAATATCCTTCTCAGTTCGATGGATGGGGCAGACGGAGTTTACAGAGCTCCCTTCCTCTCCGCCATCTTGGCTCCCTCTGGCTGTGCCGTTTTTAACTCATGGAATACACTAGAAAAGTTTTACAAGGGGGAATTACCCAATTCTGTAACTTAAGTAGTAGGTAGAGGACATTGACAGAAAAGGGTAAAGGTAAAAATCTATCATGATCCTAGCAGCATTCCAACATATTTAGTCTTTACAACCAACTTTCCTAGGAAATGGTTGGATTTTAATTCAATGTGGTACTGGTTTTGGCCCACTCCCAGAGGAGGTCTCAGGGTCAGAAGTGGCTAGACCAGACATGTGAAGGGGATCACATTAGACCAATAAGGAGGAAACCTCACATGGGAGTCTTAAGATTGGCAGCCATGCTAGTCACGTAGGTGGCTGTCTTGTGCCCAAGATGGACAACTTTGTATAAGGACAGGAATAAAAAGAGGGGATCAAGTTCCTGGGTCTTATTACTGTTCTGTCCAGGTTACTAACTTCCAGCCAAAAGGCAGCCTTTCTCCTCTCTGTAGAGTAGCCATGGGCTAGAGAATTGCAGCCTGAGCAATTGACATGAAAGTGTTCAAATAAGAATTACTTACTACTCAAAACCCCTGAAAGGAGAGTAAAGGAAGAAAAGAGAAAGTACTCCTCAAGTTTGCACAAAGGCTCAGAGTCCAGAGGAATATGACTCAAAGTTCCACGTAAGGGAACCAAAAAATGATGGGGTTCTTGAGTAAATGGCTAAGAAAGAATTCTTAAGATGTCCTTGGTGCAAAAAAATGTGACAGGATGCGTGGGCAGAAAGAGCTTCCCTGGAATTGTGAGAAGTGACTGATTAAATACTTTTAAGTTAGTGGGGTTAGGGATAGCATAAGTCTCCTATGAGTTTGAAAGCAAGGCTTTCAGGACCTTGAGGAGCCAGCTACTGTTAAGATATGATTATTTTGGTCTTTAATAATACAAAAACATTAAGGAAATAAGGCAGCCATGAGTTGCTTGAGCAAGGTCACACTCTGCATATTTCAATTGTCTATCAGTGGGCTGCAGGCTGTAAGATTTAATTTAAACTACATTACTCATGTCTTTGTTTCCCTCATCAGGTGCTTGGTGGCCAACAGGCACAGGACGTTCAGACTGAGCTTTTTGGAAAACAAAAAAGGAAGTTATGTAATGAGGAAAGCTCAGGGCGCCATGCTTTGGGCTAAGTGGAGTGGAGGGAGAAGGCAATGAGAAATCAGCAAATCTATTCTTTCTGCCCCTGAATAGTCCATCTCTGTTAATAATTGTCTCCTCTTTGTATGTCAGTCCACACAACTGGCTAGCTTCCTTTGTAAGGAGCAATGTGCTGGTGTATGAGAATATGGCAAGGGTCAAGGACACTTGTTCCCTAAAATCCAGGAACCAGAATTATAGATGAAAATACAGTCACATAAAGACACACACAAATGTGTCCCTATGAGACATTTATGCAAGTTCAAACTATGTGAGGCAACTTGAAGAGTGAGAAGGAAGAGATTCGTACATAAAGAGAGGTAGAGTTCACCCATGAAGACACTGGAATAAGGAGTTATGAGCAGAATCTTGGGGAAAGAGCATGGATTGGCAGAAAGAAGGGGCGAATAGAATGCCATATGAAAGAGCATGATGGCAGCAGGTGCTGATTGGTGAAGATTAGGGCCTAAAAATAGAAGAAAAGAAGGCTGAGAGGTGAAGATAGAGGTAACACACGTTTCTGCATGGACTCTAAAAATGAGGGAAAACAGTTTTTTTTTTTTAACTCAGAAGAGGTGACTTTCCATCCTTCCCAAGTCTGCCTCTGTGCTCACAAGTTCATCATAAGCCCCTCTTACTGTCATTTCATTAGCTGTCTTTCCTGGGCAGAGAAAGATTAATTCATCTGCTTGTGAATTCAGCAAGACTTTTGTTGTATCTCCTCTGGTGTCCCTATGCTTTGTTGGAGAGTGGCCTTTGTGCTATGGAGGGGATTCTGTCACTGGTCCACCCCCAAGTTCCCTCAGACAACCCCCTGGTGACAGCTGGTGTACACCAAGGAAAATTTGTTTAAATGACCTGACGGAGAAGTTCTAAAGAGGTGGGTTCTCCACTGTCCAAAGGCAGGTGGAAGTCCTTCCCTCCCCACTTACAGCTTCTGGGAGTATAGAGGTCATTCTTTCTTTGCATACAGGCCTTTATGTGTTTCCTTAGGACTTCAAATGGAGGTACCCATATGCAGCTGATGGATGGGGCACAGGGCTCTGTCCTTGCTGGAGATGCACCCTGCTGTGCAGGCAGTAGCAGGTGGGGTCTGCCTTCCACATCCCAGCAGTGCTGTGTCCAGAGTCACAGAAGTGGACCCTGCCAGTGGCCTTGCCATTTCTGTTGTGACATCCTTCTTTTCCCCAGGCAGTATGGAGGACCCCAGGGGAAGGACAATAAAAAGGTCAAGATAAATGTTGCCAAATAACCGAAGTACCCTGTCAGTGCAGTCATCATTTTTCTTCTCTAGCCTGGACCATTTCAGGTCTTTCAACTTCCAAATAGCTCTTGGCTGTCCATAGAAAAACGTTCCATTTCACTGTGTGATAGGAATGATCCTTTGCAATTTGATTCCATTTATTTTTTTTTTTACTTTAAGTTTTTAGTTTAATTCTAGTTTGTTAACATACAGTGTTATACTAATTTCAGGTGCACGATGTAATGTTTCAACAGTTCCATACAATACCAGGTGCTCATCATCACAAGTGTACTCCTTAATCCCCATTACCTGTTTAACCCACTCCCCTACCAACCTCCCCTCTGGTAACCATTAGATTGTTCTCTACAGTTTAGAATCTGTTTCTTGCTTTAACTGTCTCCCTCTCATTTTTTCCGTTTGCTTATTTGTTTTGTTTTTTAATTCCACATATGTGTTAAATCATATGGCATCTGACTTACTTCACTTCATATATTTGTTCAGCCTTCTCTTCTACTGGTGAGTTTCATAAACTGTCAGAACAAGCCCATAGTCTTTTTCTACTCCACACATGCTAACCACCTCAGAATGTCTGTTATCTTCCCCTTGCCTTCATCATTTTCCTGCTCTTGCTCCTGATCTTGTTCAGTGTTCATTTTATGTTTAATCTGTTCCTGAACTCTCCTCTATTTCCCTAGCTCCAGGGACCGAACCCACCATTTGAGCTTGCCACACAGCCCCTTTGTCATCGTAGGACATCTTTATGCATGCATAAGCCTGTGAAGCATGCACCAGCCTAACTGCACATGAAATGTCACCTTCAGCTCACTATTCTCACCTCCACTTACTGAAATCCCTGGCTCTTGCATAGGCCTCTCCCCCAAACATCAGGCATTTCCAGGAGTCCTTGAGAGCATCCTGCATGTACCTGAGGTACCCTGTGTCCTAGCTTTGACCTGTCCCCTAGGAAAGATATCAGTGAGGTGTACAGCCAGGTGGCTGCACTGTGGCCTATGGTAATGGGGTAGGGTAAAATATGCTTGCTTCTTCTTTGTTGAGCTCTACTCCATTGGAGAAATCTCAGTCCAGTGCCTTACTCTATTTCCAAATTGTATGTGAGTAGCTCTTGCAAGTTTTACTTATGGCTACGCTCCCAGGTTATTTTCTTTATTTCCCTTGCCATTCAGAGAAGGGTGTAGCTGGTTAAGAGTTAGGTACCAGACATTAGTGCATAGTCCAGTCCAGTCTCTGCATCTTTCTCTGTGACACTGAGAAGAGAGAAACTAGCTGAGGGTGGCCATCTTGTCTCTTTGGACCCCCCAAATCCCAGGCAACCTACTGGAGTATTTTCTCCCTGCTGAGTCTCTGCAGTTTAAAATCTCTGCAAAGCTTCCTGCTACCTTTCCCCTCCTTCTAAGACCTTAGGGGGATATTGTCTATGGAAATTCAATTCATAATTTTTCTCACAGAAACAGGATATAACAGAGACTTCCTCATTTTGTTCTCTTTATCTTTCTATGTAGCAAAGGGCAGAACAAGTAGCATATCTTTTAAGGTAGAAGGTGGGTGGGTAATTCTATCACAGATGAGTTGGTCCTCTGGACTTAGCTGCCAGCTCATGTTCAGGGGACATTAGTATCTGAGACCAAGACATTTTACTACACTCATGTCTTTGGCAAAGAGCTAAGATCACCAGGAATCATCTGCCACTTCAGACCCTTGCTGCTTTATGCCAGGTATGTGGCTTATTCTCAACAGCTTCACTTCACACTTTTCAGAATGGAAAGCAGAAAATGATGGTTTTGAAGAGAAGACAATATGGGTTGGTGCCACCTTGTGTGTGTGTGTGTGTGTGTGTGCATTTATTTTTTTAATTAAATAGTTTATTACCAAGTTGGTTTCCATATAACACCCAGTGCTCTTCTCCACAAGTGCCCCTTCTCCTTCCCCGCTTCTCCTTCCCCGCTCTCTCTTCAGCCCTCAGTTTGTTTTCAGTATTCAAGAGTCTCTCATGATTTGCCTCACTCCCTCTCCCTACCTCTTCCTCCCCCTTTCCCCTTACCATAGTCCCCTGTTAGGTTTCTCCTGATAGCCTCCTTGACCTCAATCGCAGCAATTTCCTACTTGACACATCCCTAAAGGCAAGGGAACTAAAGGCAAGGGAACTAAGAACAAAAATTAACTATTGGGACCTCATCAAGATAAAAAGCTTCTGCACCGCAAAGGATTGGTGCCATCTTGTAGGCTGAACCTGTCTGTAGGATGAGTTGTTTCAAGTGTGGCCAACAGGAGATATTCATTCAGGCAGGTCTACCTGAGGAGGTATGATTTTGATAGTCTCCATCCCCACCTCCAGCCTTCCTGAAGTCCTTTCTTAGAGCAGTTCATCTATTTTAGAGAGTAGGGGTGGAAATCCTCTTGTGGGCCAATTGAAATCAAACAAGAGTAAGCCAGTGAGCATTCATTGACAGCTTGTGGAAGGAAAAATATTGCAGTGGGTACTGGAGGGGGAGACGGTGGGATAGTACTCTACCCCTCAAGGTGTACAGCTTGGGATGAGAGAAGGACAAACACACTGCTGTTACACAGCCCAAGCTCATGGAAGTGGTAAAAGCAAGAAATAATCTTTAAAGAGATACTTAAGAGCTGAGGAAATGTAAACTAAGGGAACATCAGGTATTGTTTAGGAATTGGAGATGCAGAAAGAGAAGACAAATGGGGTTGGAGAAATGAGAAGAAAAGAAGGAAGGGGAGAAATGGGCTGCTTCCCCAGGTGGAGGATGGAGGCATTTCTTCATCTTCACTGTGTGCAACCCTTAATCCTCTGAGTGTCTTCAGGGGACATCCTAGAGGACCTAGGAGAATATAGAGAATATGCCCCACTCACAAAGATTGGCTCCAGCCCAAGACTCTCTTTCTGACTGTACTTCTCCTCCCTGGGTCCTCCGTCTTCCCCTAATATCCTATGTCTCCAGACTCTGTCCCCAGCAAAACCTCCTCACCAGAAACAGACCACGATTCATTTACACTGTGGTGTGAATAGCAGAGATCTGAAAGTGTCTCCCCTCACAGGGTACACGCATTTCTGTGAAGATAAGAGCTTTTAAGCTAGACAGGGAGGACAGAAAGGGTGAATTTTAGGCAGCAGGAGGGAAGAAGTGGGGCCGTTTAGGCACTAAGTGGCATTCATCTCCTCTGAAGTCTCTTCAGGGCATCATCAGTCTCCCTCCAATTTAAGGTGCTTCAATGCCTTGTGCAGTGCTTCAATGCCTTGTGCAAGAAGATGCTTTTGATAAGGTCTGAGGGAGACTCCAGTTTTGAGTTGTTTTATCAGTAGTGGGAGATTTGGGTTTTTATTCATTGGCTGCTTGGTTGATCATGCTTAGTTGCTTGGTCTTGTGGCTGACACCTGGGGACACAGTCTGCTTCTTCAGTGCATGTGAGATGCTCTGAATGCTGTAGTCAGGTGGTTCCTAACAGGAGTCATGCTCTGGGGTATAGGAGAACTGAGGGTGCATTCAGCCCTGACAAACAACACAGCTGGTGAGGAATCTGTATTCAGACAAGTAACAGCTCGTCTCCCTCCCCACTCCATCACCTCCTAGCTTTGTGTGCAGGCAAATTGCCTAGCCTTCCTATGCCTCAGTTTCCTTATATGTGATTCAGACTTATTAGTGATGATGATGATGATGATGATAAATACTTCTTGTGAAGGTAAGTGCTTGGTAGATAGTAAGTGTTCAATTCATATTAGTTGTTATTACTGTGGGCATGTATACCTGTGTGTGGGGGGGGGTGCACGTGTGTATGTATGTATGTATGACCTCCTTCTCCTGCAGCCCCAGTGATGGAATTCACGTGGATGTATCACAACAGAGAACTGCAGTCCCACTAATAATTACTGGGCCTGGAATGCACTGACTGCCCCCCAAGAGGTGGGGAAAGCAGGGCATGTGCTCCACCTCTGAGGCACGCTAGTCCCTATCTATTAGCCTGTCTAATGCTCTGTCACTGTGTGGTAGGAGAACCTGAGTTGCCACCTAACACAAGTCTTAACTGATTCCTAAAAATCTGACTAATCTAAATGGATCCATAAATACTATACGAGCCCCTCGTGTTTTGCAAGGTACTAGCTGGTGCTGATATACACTCATGGCATTGCCTTCATGCGGCTCTATCTTGAGAGTCCAGAAAACACTGAGCCATAAAGTAGAAGATACAGGAACAGGGAGAGGGAGAGAAAATGCAAAGCCAGTGTGATTTCCCTACTCTGGAGTCCTTTGCTCCCAGTTTCTTTCAATCAGCCAAAAAGGCAAGAGTCTAGACTGTCTGGCCAGAGCCTGTACCTTGGCCTACGGCCTCCATTTATGCTGGCTATTGTGTAACTAATGATTCTAATGGTTACTGGCCATCAAAGTAGCCAAGCCATCTCTGGGGGAATCTCTGACCTTCTCCTGCTGAAGGGTCCCTTTTGAAGCATTAATGGAGCTGTTCCAACTTGCCCTTCTGCCTGCCCACCTGCATGTGAACTCCAGGAGGGGAGGGCTTCACAAGCCATTACCCATTCACTGTTGTATTCCCATTGGCTGGGTCCTTCCAGTTCAGAGATTTCCCCTTCCCCTCAACTTACACACACCATTAACTCACCTACAGACCTCCTCTGACCACTCCTCTGCTCTAGGATCCAGCAGCTCTTAAAGTCTTTACTTTACACCCTGGTGATGCTATTGCTGTGTGGGTAGGGTTTTGCAGCCACAGGACACCAAGAACATGTTTTCAGGAGGAGAATAAAGCAAAGGGGTGGGGTGACAGAAAATGGAGAAGGAGAGACTGGCAGGCTGAAGAAATCTGCCTTTCCCTTGTCGGTATTATGATGGAGTGAAAGGAGAAGGGTGCAGTCTCTAAAAGAAGACGGAGAACAAGAAGTTTGGAAGGTGGAGGCAGAGAGAAGTGCTGGCTTTTATTTATTAAAGAGCACCTAGCCCTCCCATGTAAGGCTTAATGGCCTTGATGGCATTGCTTTCTTCCATTGTTCAGGCAAAGAAATCGAGGTTCAGCCAGTAATAGAACCTGCGTAAAGTCCCACCATTAAACTGAGGAGAGATGTGGAAAGGCTTGTATGTCTCCCAAGATATAAGGCTGCCCACACTCCATGGCTATCAAACTGTGAAATGTTATTGCAGGTTCCATAGGAGTTTTAGGACTGAAAGGGGACATCCCTTGCCAATGCTAGAGTTGGGTCTATTGGACCCCTAATGGGGATGTGGCTAGATGGGATGACCCAATTAATGTGGTCTAGAAGACACATCTTCCAGGGACAGGGACAGTCACCAGCTGACCTCATGGAGTCTCCACTTGAGGTTTTAGGACTAGATGTAGGAATCTCAGGCATGGTTGGAGCTGGCAGGCTGCTGCCAGGCATGCATCCCACTTCTGAAAAATCAGAACTCTGTGTTTGTTCATCTGTTTGTGAACCCAATGTTCTAGGCCAAAGGGAAGTAGGTCAGGAAGAATGAAAATGCCTCTAAGAGTCCTTATAGATTTCCTTTTGTTTGGGGAAAGTCACTCAATCCCAGCTGAGCCCACACACAATGTGTGGCTCTATTCCTGAATCTAAACAATGCAAACCTGAGAAGTTGTTTCCTCTGGGACTCTTTGGCCTTGTCTCCTTGCAGTTTCATGAGTCCAAGCATGGCCAGTAGCACCACTAGCAGTGATACCTGGTAAAATTAGAAACAGCTCTCACATCCGGCTATGGTTTAAAAGAGGCCAGGCACTGGGATTAGAAAGAACTATTTTAAACGGTAATTATAAAAATAATTGAGGGAGCAACAGACCTCAGGCCTGCTGGGCTGTGTTCCAGCTCTCCTGCATCCATTCCAACATCTCTTTGTTCCTCTCCAGGTGGCTCCCACTACTGAGAAGAAATGGTGGATTTCGCAGTCTTGCCAAGCTTTTCCCAGCAAGTGGCTCTG
Organism: Suricata suricatta; assembly: GCF_006229205.1. Lineage (NCBI taxonomy): Eukaryota > Metazoa > Chordata > Mammalia > Carnivora > Herpestidae > Suricata > Suricata suricatta. Next base: position 14,625,575 of record NC_043705.1, read on the forward strand.
CCCAGAAATCTCCTCTTTTTCATGCATCTCCTTCTTCTCCTACTGCCTGGGGAGATGAACTCAGGTAGCGTGTCAGACCTGCAGCCCAACCATCCAGACCATGAGCACATCCACTGCTGCCCACCCTTCCTGCCAGGTGCTCCCAAGGCTGAACTCCATACCTTACCAGGCCATGCCAGGTGCTTCACTCCCACATATAAGCCATAGCTTTTGAAGGGCAGGAAGGACCTCAGGCTTAACAGCTCTCATAAAAGAAGCAGCCAACAGAGTATAAACTAATTATGCAAATGTAATATTCTAATTCTCTAAGCTGGAAACCAGGGATTCCAAAATGACGAGGCACATACCAGGTCCTTAAGAAGGTTAAAGAAGGGGGACAGATGTGACATAGAAACTGTTCAGTATGTGACCAAGGCTGCAAGAGAAACATACCCTAAGATTTGTGAGCACAGCTAAGAGACACACGTGTCTTCTCCAAAAAACCAAAAAGAACCCTAGAGAGGAAGTACTGCTTGAGTGCACCCTTTAAGTATACATATTTTTCAAGAAGATGACAGATGGAGGTACACTGAGGCAGGCCATGCCCCCAGGAAGAGGGCCAGGCATCAGATGTCGGTGAAGAGAGAGCTTGAGAGAATCTGAAAAGGGAATCTGGTAGGAAGTGTGGGCTATACCCAGAGGGCAGTAAGGAGTCTCAAACGAAGTGAAAAAAAAAATCACCACTATATTCTATGAGCAAAGTGAAGGGTGGGAAGGAACCATGAAGGGGGAGTTTTGGGATTGGGTTTTAGCTGAGCTTCAAAGTATAAAAAAAGAGGTACAAGAAAAGGTGAAGCCAGAAAGAAGAGTGAGGGTATGCTTAGTGGCAGGAAACAGTACTGAAAAGGGACTGCAATGAAATTGGTAACTCTCATGGAACTTGTAGAAAACAGGGAGTGGAGGAACCACATGGAGACATCATTTAAAAGGGTGATCAAATAAAAAATTATAATAAATAAATATCTTGAAGGCAAGATTTGGCTTTTAGATAGGAAACTCCAGGAAGGAAGGAGCCCCCATAGATTATGTTAATACCTTTTGTTATCAGAGAAGCTGTACATTTCTGTTATAAAAAAAATTAGAAAGCCATAGAAGGAAAAAAATAAGAAAATAGTTATTCCCATCATGCAGAAATTATCACCATCAGCCATTTGGTATATCTCATTTCAGACCTTTTTTTCTCCTGCACATGTTTTTATGCAAACATATCACTTTTTAATCAAATAAAAGAATAGTGTACATATGGTTTCAAAACTTGCTCTTTTGATGGGGGGGGAAATTCCTTTTCATTTAATGTCCTGGCCATGTTTACATAACCGTCTCCAAAACAACATTTGCAGCTGATTAGTTCAAACCAATTACCAGTCCAGCACCACGCATTGTATCTGGTTGTAATATCTCTTGTGTATATTTTAACCTAGTATATTTGTGACAATTGTTTGTTCAAGAAGCCAAGACAGTTGTCCTGTAAAGTATCTTACTCTTGTCATTTGAATGGTTTGCTATAGATTCCTGAGCTGTAAATGAATATGATAAAAATTTGTCTTTGATGAGAACTGATTTGGGCTGCTGTTCTGGCTTCTCATCCTAGAGGAGGTCAGAGTAGTAGGCCCTGGGGAATCCATCCTGGCACTTGTAGGGGAAGAAGTGGAGTTCTCGTGCCACCTGTCACCATACCTGGACGCTGAGGATATGGAGATCCGCTGGTTCCGGAGCAGGACCTCTGATGTGGTACACCTGTACCAGGGGCGGCAGGAACTCTACAGCCAGCAGATGGCGCAGTTCCAAAACAGGACCAAACTGCTCAAAGATGATATCATGGATGGTAGTGTGAACCTGCAGCTCCTTAGCATCATTCCTGCTGATGAAGGCCTGTATGGGTGCCGTTTCCTCTCCAGCAACTTCTCTAGGGAAGCAGTCTGGGAGCTGGAGGTAGCAGGTATGTGACCTGGCCAACCCCCAGTAAGAGATACAGAGAAAGGGGTCGATTTGGACAGAGTTGCTTTGCTTAAGAGTAGACAGAGAAACATGGAAAAGGGATAATATATCTAATTTTAAAAAACTATTAGAAAGATTTGATAGTAAATGAACAAAATAAATGTTCACAAAAAAAGATACACAAATAACCCTTAAACACATAAAAAGATGATCACTTTTACTCTTCATGAAAGAAAGGTAAATTAAAGCTACCCTGAGAAGCAATTTTTAAACTCAGAGATTGGCAAAAATTCAAGTTTGGCCATACACCCTTGGTAAAGTTGTGGGGAAACAGGCCTTCTGTTCTCTACCCTGGTGATGGAATTGAAAGCAAAACTCCAATACAGGGAAATTTGATAATAGCTAACAGGACTGCTTGCACATCTACTGTATGAACTGTAATCCCACCTCTAGGAGTTTACCCTAAAGATAAGCCTCCTACAGCTCCAATATGAAAAAGGCATACGTATAAATTTAATCTTTGTAGCATCATTTGTAATTGTACAACAGTGGAAACTGCCTAAATATCTAAGCATAGTATTGAGTAGTGTCCATCACACATTGGAACAATCTACAGTATGCAGCTGAAAAAATGAAGAGGAGCTCTATGAACTGATAAGGAGTGACATCTAGGATGTGGGTAAGAGAAAAAAACAAGGTGCGAAAGAGTTCTATAGCAGGTAAACTTTTGTGTAAGAAAAAAATAAACATTGCAAAAAAGGAACACAGGAAGGATACACTAGGAACTAATGATATTGGTTACTTGAGAGGGGGAAGGGCATAATTAATAGAAAGGATGGAGAAAGGTCTGGGGCTTTCCTGATATATATGTTTTACAGTATTGCATTTTAAACATATTAATATTATAAAAGAAAAAACAAGAAACATATTAATGTTTTGCATATTCAAAATATAAACTTAGCTCCTCAAGATGGAGAAATAAAGGAGTATGTGTGACACAGGCTTTTGAACTCTAGTGGGATTCAAGAGAGAAAGAGGACAATCTATTGAAATTTGGGTTGGGATTTTTCTTTACTTCAAGAGACTGTTTTTTTCCCCATAATATTTTATTGTCAAATTGTTTTCCATACAACACCCAGTGCTCTTCCCCACAAGTGCCCTCCACCATCACCACCACCTCTCTTCCCCCCTCCCCCTTCCCCCTCAACCCTCAGTTCATTCTCAGCATT
>NC_043705.1:14628880-14637742 GCF_006229205.1 Suricata suricatta
AAAAAAAAAGAAAAAACAGAATTCAAACCCTTGGTGACCTTCCTCCAAAACTGAGCTGTGTATTGTTCAGGTTGATTCTTAGTACTTATATGAAGCATCAGTGACAGTCAATCCACATACTAAAAAGTCTGTGCTATATTAAGTTGTAATGATGTTTGCATATGTCCATATGGTGGTTTTGAACAATATTCAAATAAAATGGAACGTTTTACAATAAAAAAAATAAAAAATAAAAAAATAAAAAATTATGTTTTGAGAAAAGTTAGTTCAGAATGCAAGAGTACTGACACTTTCTTTCTACAAAAATAGTAGTGATACCTGGGGCAGTATATGTTATGGAAAGTATTCGCTTTACCAGCCAAAATGAGAATCCTCATTTTAATACAGTTTCCAGAGGCTTAGACCATAGATTGAACCATAATCACCTACAGGGGGATACGTAAAGATCAGAAATTTCCATTTGCTTCCTTAACCAAAATCTAGTATTTTCTCCGCTGGAAACTGACTTTGATTTCTTCCCCCAAAAGTTCTGTTACAGTGCAGTGCTTAGAATTGCTAAGGAAATTAAGATAGTATAAAAGTTAAAGACCATGCAATTTTACCTAGACAATAGTTTATATGTAGGTAAACTTAAAATTCTTATGAATTAATGAATAATTGTAAGTCATACTTTTGGAATTATGATTAAAATATCTTACTAAGATTTCGAGTGATTTTATTATATATACAATATGTGAGGCTGAGAAATCCTGAGCTGTTCACTTGGTGTACATCAATAGCATCTTATTCTTGTTTTAGGAGTGTCCTTATGAACTCAAAATATTAAGAGTCCCTACAAAGATCATCTAATGCATAGAACAATAGATAAAATATTCACATTTGATCATATAATGTTACTGAATGTATATTCTAGTTTGCTTTAAGCCACTTGACAGAAAAATGACTTCTAAATATGATTCTTATTCTACTACTGAATAAACTGCATACCTAACCAACACTATGAATGAAGTAATAGGATGATAATTAAATAAATCCTTCTTGGAAAAAAAAAGCAGCCTATAGAATGGGAGAAGATAATTGCAAATGACATATCTGATAAAGAGTTAGTATCCAAAATATATAAAGAACTAATAAAACTCAGCACCTCAAAACAAATAATCCTATAACATGGGCATAAGATGTGAATAGACATTTTTCCAAAGAACACATACAGATAGCCAACAGATACATAAAAAATTTAACAACTCATCATCAGGGAAATGCAAATCACAACTGCCATGAGATATCACCTCACACCTGCTAAAATAAGTAACACAAGAAACAAAAGTTTTGGTGAGGATGTAGAGAAAGGGGAACCTTCTTGCACTGTTGGTCAGAATGCAAACTAGTGCAGCCACTCTGGAAACCGGTATGGAGGTCCTCGAAAAGTTGAAATAGAACTACCCTATGACCAGCAATTGCACTCCTAGGTATTCATCTACAGAATACAAAAACACTAATTCAGAGGAACATGTGCACTTCAAAATTTATAGCAGTATTATCTACAATAGCCAAATTATGGAAACAGCCCAAATGTTTATCAATTGAATGGACAAAGAAATACTCAACTATAAAGAAGATTGAAATCTTGCCATCTACAATGACATGGGTGGAGCTAGAGAGTATCATGTGAAGCAAAATAAGTCAGTCAGAGAAAGAAAAATACCATACGATTTCATTCATATGTGGAATTTAAGAAACAAAACAGTCATAGAAGAAAAGAGAGAGAGGCAAACCAAGAATTGGGCTCTTTTTTTTTAACTTTTTAAAAAATGTTTTATTTATTTTTGATACAGAGAGAGACAGAACATCAGAGGGGGAGGGGCAGAGAGAGAACCAGGCTCCAGGCTCTGAGCTAGCTGTCAGCACAGAGCCTGACGCAGGGCTCGAACCCACGAATGTGAGATCCGACCTGAGCCGAAGTCGGAGGCTTAACCAACTGAGCCACCCAGGCACCCCAAGAAGTGGGCTCTTAATTATAGAGAACAAACTGAAGATCATCAGATTGGAGATGGATGGAGGAATGGGTTACATATATGATGGGGAGTAAGGAGTACACTTGTGATGTACACTGGGTATTGTGGGAAAGTTTTTAATCACTATATTGTACACCTGAAAATAATATTACACTCTATGTTAGCTAGCTGGAAATTTTAAAACTTTTTAAAAAATGCTTATTTAGGTCCAGAATTGTAGATGTTCTTGGTGCCCCGTCCATAGGCTCTAGGCATTCACAATATTGTTTCACAGCAGCAAATCTTACTACAAACACCCTGCCACTCTGCCTGAGTGTCTCCTCTGGATGGAGTGTGGGGTTAGCCACCTCCAGGGGAGACAAGTTGTGCTAAAGAATTGATATCCCTGAGAGCACCCTACAACCCATTTGTATGACGGTGAAAAAAATGACCCAGCTTCCTTGCTCCTTGAGTTGTGTTCTGTGAACAACTTGTAAGAATGTATTGCAGTCATGAATTCATGACAGGACTGAGCCTCACTCATATCCATAGTTGTGACCCTGTGTTGGCCCTTTCCGTTCCACTTTCTTCTATATACTTTCTGTGGTCACCTTTCAAATACTATACTTGCCTAGATTCCCAGTCCCAGGTATGCCAACTTAAGACAAATGATTATGGTTAACATGTGAAGGACTATCTTCTCTTCTACTGATATTAATAACCTACTATTAAAAGAATTGGGAGAGAAAAGTATAAAGATGAGAAAAACTATGAATAAAAAAAAAGATTAATTTTGAAAAGAAGGAGGCCTTTTTCACAGCCAAAGTAGAGAAAAGAACAGAGAGATGCATGCACCCAGTTGGAGCAAACCTGAAGCTTCTCTTTTTTCCACTCTAAAGCTTAACCGTCCTCTGCGTTTGAGTCTCTGCCAAAATACAAGTGATCATGGCTGACTGCCTTGCTATAGAAAGCTCTGAATAAATAGCCCTTTTTTTCTTTTCTCATTTGGCTCATTTTCTCATTATGTCCACAGTGTGTACTCAGCAAGTATTTGTTGAATGACAAAACAAATAAAACAGGACATCAACTGAGTACAAGTTTTGTAGAATAACTGACCAGTCTCCTGTCATGCATGACAAAATTCCAAGATTGTAGCTTAGGTATTAACTCTGACCCTCAGTGGTGATCATTTTCTCTCCTAGGCATCATGAGTGAAGTAAGGGTGAAGACCTCTGAGAGAAGTGTGGGTGAATATGTCAGGGGATATCCCATAGGTGCCTTCTTCCTTTGTTTAGGTGCAATCTGGGATATTTTTCAGAGTTAGAGCTATGGGGAATGAACTTTGTCCTAAAGTCAATTCATTAATTTCGGCTTCTTCCTTGGTGCGGAGCTTCTGTCTATTCCCTGAGCTCATTATGAGCTGGGTTAGGTGTTCTGAGACATCTGCTCTGCAACTACAGATATAAACCTGGGACATCAGCTCATTGTACATTTTATGAGAAACAGAAGAACATCTTGGGTGGTTAGTTTCATAAATTTTTATTTTGGGGCTTTGGAATTTGGAGGAGAGAGTATGTAGAGCCTTTCCCAGGCCACCATTTGCTCACACATTTCCCTGGGGTTTAGATCTTTGCATGCTTCTTGGGTCTGGCCCATCTCTACTGAGATTCACAAGGTGGAGCAGAAGGTGAATCATGATGGGCTGAATGGGGTTGGGAGGTACTGAAGCGGGTGAGGGAAGACCTGATAGATAAGAGACTAAATTTAAATGACCAAGAAATGGGAATTCTTCTGACTTCAAGCTTCAGTCTAGAGACTCATACTGGACACAGAGATACATTCTTGATGTCAAGTGACAAAAGTTGTTGGCATCAGTGGTTAGATAGATGGTAATCCTAGTTTACGTGGGCAAAATTGTGTCCTTGTTTATCCATTCTCTAGTCTCTGGACTGAGCTCCACAGTCAGCAGGCAGGTGTTGACCTTTGCCACACATGTGCTCATGCTACTCTGGTGACTGTGGCTGTGTTCCATTCCTGCCTGTGCTGATCTTGGAATTTACATCCCTGAGTTGTATTCTGGCTCCTTTTACTGATGTGTCTCTGTAACTTGCTATGTCTTAGGATTTTCCTATCTACTGCCATGATCTGACTTTAGACAGTTTTCTCACTGCTGCTAAAATAAAACTAGAGTTATGCACACAGATGGCTCTATTACAGTGCATGTGAATGGATTTCCCCATCAGAATTACCTGGGGGACTTTTAAAAAAATCATATATGAGGGATATTTTCCAAATTTAGTGACCCAGAGACTCAGGGGTGGTACCAAAACAGCTTAAGAAAACACATCCCCTGGGGTTCCACCATTTCTGGAGTGAGTACTGCTATTCTTCCCTTTGTAAATTCAGTGAGTGTATCTTAGAATATTCAGTGGTTCTAATTAGTTTAGCACCCAACCTAGATTTTGCACTATGTGAAGTGACTGATGTACAACTGAGAGATAGGCATGTTTCAATCTCTTCTCTACTTTCCAGGGAGCAGAGTGGTAGATACATCCAGAGAGGCATGAGATTCTCATAATGCACTTGACATCACATTTAGCTCTGTTGCAGTACCTATACTGGGGAAAAAACAATAAATAAATCACATAAACAAACAAACAAAATGAAAATCTTCTCCCAACATAGAAAACAGGTTTATTTTTGAACAAGCATGAATCATGAATGTGATGCCCATTGTAGAGGTAATCTGCTGAGAGACTAAAAAAAAAACAGAAGAAATCTCACCCTTCTATAGACAGGCAATAACAACCTGGTACAAATATGCTTTTGAACTAAATGATAACTAGTCTTCAAGTAAGAGGATTTGACAGTACTATTTGTTACATGCAGCTCATCTTAGATTCATTAGGTATTGAGAGTTGCAGTCTGTGTTAGTTAATTGGTTTTATCCAGAGGAAAAACAAACTTCTCACACTCTATGACAAAAGGTAATTTTGCCATTTAGAGCATGGTGCCTGGTGAAGTTAGGGTCCTACTCTTTCACAGAGCCTGGAAGATAGAGGCATTACCTTTCTTGATGGTTAAATTTCAAAGAGATGGATCCTAGGTCCTTGAGAAAAACATTCCTGGGTCAGAAAGCTGGCAAGAAGCTTACTTAGTTTTAAGAGGTTTAAATAGAAGGTAGAAATAAGGAGGTTACAATTAGAAGTTTCCTAAAGAAAATGTCTAAGAAAAGAGGGGATAGTTACTTCTTTTAATTTTTAAATACATTTTAAATTATTTATTTATTTTAATGGGGCGGGGGGAGAGGCAGGGAGAGAATCCCAAGCAGGCACTGCATTGTCAGGGCAGAACCCCCAATGTGGGGTTCAATCCCACAAACAGTGAGATCATAACTGGAGCCAAAATCATGAGTCGGAAGCTTAACTGACTGAGCCACCCAGATGTCTCTCACTTCTCTAATTTTTAATTTTTTAAATGTTTTATTTATTTTTGATACAGAGAGAGACAGAGCGTGAGAGGGGGAGGGGCAGAGAGAGAAGGAGACACAGAACTGGAAGCAGGCTCCAGGCTCTGAGCTAGCTGTTAGCACAGAGCCTGACACGGGGCTCGAACCCACAAATGTGAGATCTGACCTGAGCCAAAGTCGGAGGCTTAACCAGCTGAGCCACCCAGGCGCCCCAATCACTTCTCTAATTTTTAATTTGCATTTATACTTACACCTGTCAACCCCTTTCTCTCCTCCCTTCTCTTTCTGGCCTCCCAATACCTCACTTCCCCTCTTAAACCTATGTCCTAAGTTTATAGCTATTCATCTGTCATTTAAGCCCCTTCTCTTTATCTCTTGCATTCTCTGGCTCCCTTCCTCTGGGGTCCTGCTCCTCATGTTTTAAGAGAAGTAAGGATCAAATCTTGCTAGATAAGTGTCTGAAGGAGGGAAGCTGAAGAAAAAAAATGGAAGGAAGGAGAAAAGGGTGGGGCTATGACAGAGGATCAGAAGAAACAGGAGAAATATGGCTATTTGGAGATGCCAGGTTAGTAGTTTTATTTGTTTGCTCCTTTGTCTGTTCTCAGGGTCTCAGCCATGGAGCTATGGAACCGCACCTCTCTATCAGAGTTCATCCTTCTGTGATTGTTCAGCTACTCAACATATGATTTCCTCTTTTTTCCCCTTGTCCTTCTGGCCTCCACTGCTGCCCTGGTTGGCAATGTCCTCTTTATCCTGCTCATCCAGGCCAATAGGCACCTGCACACTCCGATGTACTTTTTCCTCAGCCAACTCTCCATCATGGACCTGATCATTATGAGCACAGTGGTGCCCAAGATGGCAGCTAATCTTCTCTTGGGCCATAAGGTCATCTCTTGGGGTGGTTGTGCCATTCAGGTCTTCCTAGTGGTCATGGTAGGAGGAGCAGAGTGCTTCCTCTTGGCAGTCATGGCCTATGACAGGTATGTGGCAGTCTGCCACCCCCTGCGGTACCCTGTGCTTATGAACTGGAAGGCTTGCTCTCTCCTGGCCTTGGCATCCTGGATGGGTGGGGTGGCTGACAATGTGATTGACATAGGCGTGGTCTTCAGTTTCTCCTACTGCCACTCTCTGGAGGTGGATCACTTCTTCTGTGAGGTCCCTGCCCTACTGCGCTTAGCCTGTGCTGACACCTCGCTCTTTGAAGATCTCATCTATGTTTGCTGTGTGGTCATGCTGCTGCTGCCCCTTGGAGTCATTGTGGCTTCCTATGCCCAGGTGCTTGCAGCTGTCATTAGGATGCCCTCCACTGAAGGGAAACAAAAGGCTCTGATCACTTGTTCCTCCCACCTGGCTGTGGTGGGCCTGTACTATGGAGGAGCCATGTTTAGCTACATGCAGCAGGCCTCCACTAGGACACCAGTGAGAGACCGAGCCACCTTCATCTTCTACACCATCCTCACTCCAATGCTTAACCCAATCATTTACAGCCTGAGGAACAGGGAGGTAACAAGGGCCCTGAGGATGGTGCTGGAGAGATGGAGAGTGTAGGCATGGCTGCCCTTCTGGGGCTTCCTGTCTTGGTCGGCCCCTTCCTCTGCAAGTGCAAGCTGTGTTGTGGCTCATCTTCTTCTGTACTCACTGGGCATCTCTGGCTGGTTAAGGCAAGACTGAGAGCTGAGTAATCAGAAAATATTTGAATGGGAGATATCAAGATAACAGATTGTACGTGACCAACTGCATAATGAACATTTCCCTCCATTGGGCCCCACAATTTCCATGGAATTAAGGGCAACAGATGCATTAGTCACTCTCCCTTGGGTTGGTAGGGGCAGTCTTTATTCTGAGTTGCATGTTAAAAGTGAGAAAGGCGTGGAAACCAATTCAGAACTCATTTGTATACTGAAATGTGGTGCACCATGCTAGAGTCTGGCATAGAGGATCTGTGCAACCTTGGACAAAGTTATTTCTCCCTAGACTTAACTTTATGCATCTGTACCATCATAGCTACCAGTAAAATAAGTCCAATATTTCTGACGCTAATCACTGATTACTTAAACTCCATTTCCATGTATATTACATTGTTGTTTATAATTTTTTTTATTTTATATAGAGAGGGAGTAGAGGGAGGGGCAGAGGGAGAGAGAAAGAGTCCCAAGCAGACTTCACGCTTAGCATGGAGACTGACGTGGTGCTCAATTCTATGACCTGAGCTGAAATCAAAAGTTGGATGCTCAAGTGACTGAGCCACCCAGGCACCCCTGTATATCTTCCTTTATTAAGCAATATAAACAGTTTTGTGCCTTCTTGAAATTTCACTTTATATACAAGCATTAAAATGTAAAATCTCAAAGAAAAACAGCCAGGACATTTTATAATCGACCAGTTTTGCTGACAGCATAACACTGCACAAAATACAGAGGATACAAACATGTCACTCCACGCAATGAAGGAATTTTGATATCAAATTGATTCTTGATTATTGAGACTAAAGTTGGAACAGGGGTGAGGTGTGAGAAGATTCTGGCAGGAACTGCCTTTTATAGTTTCCATCACAAGGGCTCTGGAGGGATTTGGGAAATAATCTCTTGATCCATGCCTTCTACACAAATCTTTTTAAACATGCTGAACTAAAAAATCTCTCCTCACTCAACCACACTGTTCCCAAGAGACCGACATTCATTTCCTGAGAGTCCATGGGGGTGTTGGGCACTATGTGTCCAACACAGTGAGGGAGGTGAGGGAGAGGTCATGGTCCAGCCCTGGGGGAGTCTGGCCACAGATACAAAGTGTTCCAGGCAGAGGGGACAGTATTCTTGAGCACAGAGATCCAGGAAAAAAGCAAGAGAGATCTGGCTAGAGGGAATGGAGCCCACATTGCCTAGGGACTAGTAGGCTAATGTAAGGAGGTCAGACTTTCAGCAGAGGGGAGATATGATCCTTCCTAAGATTATAGAAACACTATGGCTGTTGTGTAAGGTCCATAACGATGTTCTTATAGTAAGTCAGATGAGAAAGAATGGCATTTGGACCAGGGTGGAAATAAAGGAGGCAGCAGAAGTTGATAGATTTTGGATATATTTTGAAGGTCAAGCCCACAAAATTTTCTGCCTTACTGGAGCTAATAATATTGTGAGCTCACAAAGTGTTAGGAGGAAAAAGATGAGAAATTACTTATAACTTATTTGACACTGTGACCTCGTTGTTCACTCCTTCCACTAAAATATACATATGCTTCAGTAATCAATGCTTTTCTTTAAAAATGATATACCTCTGTATGCCATTTTAAGAAAACAGATTTTCTTTTTTTTCCATAATATTTTATTGTCAAATTGTTTTCCATACAACACCCAGTGCTCTTCCCCTTAAGTGCCCTCCTCCATCACCACCTCTCTTCCCCCC
>NC_043705.1:14637842-14639321 GCF_006229205.1 Suricata suricatta
GTGGAGGGCACTTGTGGGGAAGAGCACTGGGTGTTATATGGAAAACAATTTGACAATAAAATATTATTGAGCAAAAAAAAAAGAGAGAGACATATGGAAAAACAGGAAATGAATACCCAAGAATTTTGAGACAACTGCAAATGTATAACAAATGTGTAATCTGAATACCAGTAGGAGAAGAAAAGAACAGAAGAAATCACTGAGGCAATAATGACAAGAGAATTTCCCCCAAATTAATGTCAGACACCAAAACAAGCAGTGATCAGTGAGGCTCAGAGAATATTCAACAGAATAAATGCAAAAAACTTCAACCAACAAAACAAAAAAAACACCCAGGTATATCACCTTCAAACTGAAAACCCACCAAAGATAAAAAGAAAATGGGGTCCAGAATGCTACTTGGAAAACAAGGAGAGAAGGAAACAGGGGAAAGGAGGAAACTGTAGTTCACACTGCTCCTGTACATCAGTTCTTCACGCTGAGAGAGAGGCCACGTTAGACCAGAGATATTGGGGAGATTCCCTGAGGTACTTGGCATCTGGAAGCCACTTGAAACATTAATCTCCCCCTAATCTCCCAGAGATAAATATATAAACCTCTCAGCCTGTAGGACTACTCCTCTTTGACAAAGCTGTAGCCTCAGTTCCAGTAGAGGACAGCAAGAGATTGAGGCCCCCAGACTCTCATGCACTAGGCTGAACTGTGGCCACATGGAGAAGGAGGCAGTGTGCCTGCCCTGGGTCCTCGCCTCGTGCCAGGCTGACTGGCTCAATCTGGGAATAGGGTGCCTTCTGCTGGAAAAATACCCACCTGCACTTGGTCATGGCATTGGAAAAGTGGTTTCTGGGCTTCAGAGAGGCACATAGCTGCAAGTACCAGCAACATCACCCTACTGCGCCATCTGTCCGGTGGGCACACTGGAGGTCTGGTCTTGGGTCTGGGGCACCCAATGGTGCCCACCTGCCTACCTCCTCCTCAGAGAAGGTGGGAAGAAACGTGGGGTGAGTTGGGGGAGGGGTATGTCCCAGGGCCCCAGGAGACTTGCATCTGTGAACAACAGGGAGGATGGAGAGGCGCAGGCTGCACACCTTGGGTCCTGAGGAGGTGGCTGCGGAACCACGGGGCTTCCAGCTCCTGGAAAATGGGAACGATGTCTGAGGTCTAGTGGAGCCTGGAGGGGTAGGTGGTCCTGCATGTGGTGCTGGGCAAAGGTAGTCCCAGTCTAGAGAGGACCCAGGGAAAATGAAGGAATGAATGTTGGGCAACACCTATGTGGTCTATAATACATTCACCCAATAACGCATTAAATCATAGACAAATAATTGAAAATCTGTTTTCTTGGGTAAATCCCCAGCAATGCTATTGCTGGGTCATAAGGGAGTTCTATGGATAGTTTTTTGAGGAACCTCCACACTGTTTTCCAGAGTGGCTGCACCAGTTTACATTGCCACCAACAGTGTAAGAGGGTGCCCATCTCTC
>NC_043705.1:14639421-14640998 GCF_006229205.1 Suricata suricatta
GCCTATCCACCAGAGGGAGCTGCTGCTTGCTTTTTTTTTTCCCCCTTCGGTTTTTTTTTTGTTGTTTGTTTTGTTTTGTTTTGGTTGTTTGTTTTTTTAATATATAACAAAAATATTTCTTTCTTCACTAGTTTCGTACTTATTTCTTTGTCATTATTACCCTTTTTTAAAATTTTTTCTTTACTCAATTCCTTTAAATTTTACTCCTTATATTCCTTTCTCCCTTCTCCCTTACTTTTTCACCTTCTCGCAACCCAGATATATTCTCCTGTATCTCATTCTTACTTCTCCCCTAAACTGGTCATACACTTTTAAGCGGTCTACTGTCCTTTGTTGTCTTCAACACCCTTTTATATATTTTTTTTGTCTTTTCTTCTTTCTCTTTTCTTTTTATTTTTTCCTCTTCTCTTCCTTTGGTCTCTTTCCCTCCCATTTTCATTCTTTTCATTCCCCCCTGTAATGTGTTTCTTTGTTGGATTTGTCTGTGTGTATGTGTGCTTCTGTTCCCTTGGTGTTTGTCAGTCTGTTCTCCTTCATAGGACTACACCAGGAAACAAGCCAAAGTGTGCAAGAAGGCGAGTCCCAAATATTGAAGAGTAGGGAAATAAAATACTCACAGGCAAAACAAGAGAAACTGAGAGATACCATTAAGAGAATATCTCCTGAAACGGTAGGCCCTGGACAGAAAATAAGCCTCCATTAACAGAGAAATACTAATAGGTGCACAGAGCCCATCGAGCCTTCTAAAGGCGACAAGAGACAGAAAACTAGCAAAAATGACAAAACGAAGAAACTCTCCCCTGAAGAACTTCCAGGGGAAGTCACAGCCACAGAACTGCTCAAGGCAGATCTAGACAACATATCAGATCAAGAATTTAAAAAGCTGGTCATAAGATTAATCGGTGAGGTCGAGAAAAGCATCAAAGAATCAACTGATGAGTTAAAAAAGGCTATAGGTGAGGTGAATAACAAACTGGAGGTAGCCACCTCAAGAATTCACGAGGCAGAGAGAAGAATAGGTGAATTAGAAGATATACTTCTAGCAAAAGAGGAGGCTGAAAAAAAGAGAGAGAAATTAATCCAAGAGAAGGAAAGGAGAACTTGAGATCTGAGTGATACAATCAAACAGAACAACATCCGGTTCATAGGAATTCCTGAAGAGGAAGACAGAGAGAAAAGGCCTGAAGGGATACTTGACCAAATTATAACTGAGAAATTCCCAAATCTGGGAAAAGAAATAGACATTCAAATTCAAGAGGCACAAAGAACCCCCTTAAGACGTAATTTGAATCAGCCTTCAGCACGACATATCATAGTGAAACTGGCAAAATATAAAGATAAAGAGAGAATTCTGAAAGCAGCTAGGGAGAAAAGGGCCCTCACATACAAAGGGAAACCTATCAGAGTGGTTATAGACCTATCGAATGAAACGTGGCAGGCCAGGAAGGAATGGCAGGAAATCTTCAATGTGATGAGCAGAAAAAATTTAAAGCCAAGAATCCTCTACCCAGCAAGCCTGTCTTTCAAAATAGAAGCAGAGATAAAGGTTTTCCCAAATAAACAAAAATTGAGAGAAT
>NC_043705.1:14641098-14657418 GCF_006229205.1 Suricata suricatta
AGTCAGGATCGCGATTGCAATGGGGGAAAGGAAGAAAACAAAAAGCAAAAAACCGAGTCTCTCTTAGTTTCCGATTGCTTTGCTCAAGACGCTGTGCGCTGCTGGAAACGAGCTGGGAGCTCCTACATTCTAAGAGCGCGCCCAGGCCTCCACCCGTCACCGACTCTTTGTTGAGGGTCCCGTCGGTGCGCACCTTATTTTTTCCCTGTGGGGACCTGGGATCCGTGCAATCCGTGCAGGGGGCGAGGTGTGCCGTGGAAATGCGGTCCGTGGTCCCCTTCCCAAAACCAGGTTCGAATTGCTAGCGCCTGGCGCAGTCGCGCTCCGGCCGCTTCCCACCGGGGAGCGCGCCTCCCCAGCGCAGCTGCTTCTCACAGACACAGACGCCCTTGATTCCCCGCCGAGATGGTTTAGGGCTGGAGGCTATTCCTTCTCTTGCACCCCGCTACCCAGCAGTTATCTATGGAGTGGGTTTCTGTCTCCAAGTGCAGCCAAGCGTTCTATACCCCTTCCCCAGAGACAGTTCTATGAGCGTGTTTGACTCTGTCTCTTCCCTTTTTCTCCCGGGCACTTTGCGCTTGCGCCACATTGGGCTGGGGATCTTACCTCCCCTGCCCGTCCCAGGCTGGCCGGTCCTCGGATCTCCCCTCGTTCGCCCCCACTCAGATATCCTTGAGGTTCTATTCCTTCTGGAGTTCGTATTTTCTCCTTCCGCTCTCTCAGATGAACGTACTATCCTTCTCAGTTCAATAAATGGTGTGGACGGAGTTTACAGAGCTCCCTTCCTCTCCGCCATCTTGGCTCCACCCTCTGGTACTTTCTTATATATTACTCAGCTTCGTTGAAGTTCTCCCTGTGTTTTCCCATTCTTCTCTGAAGTTTGTTGAACATCTTTATTAACATTACTTTAATTTATTTATCAGATAAATTAATTCCTTTCATTTTATTAAGTCTTTTTTTTCTCCTGATAGCTTATCTTGTTCTTTCGTTTGGAACATGTTTCTCTGTTTCTTCATTTTGCTTGGCTCTGTTTATTTCTATGTATTAGGAGAAACAGCTACTTCTTCCAGTCTTGCTGGAGTGGGCTTGTATAGGAGATAAACTTTATCATTCAACCCTGCCCTAGCTCTTGGTTGCCTGTCACACCTTTGTGATTATCTAAGATTTGGTGTGATGGTTTATGCTGATTGGTTAGGACTTACACTATGTTTTATGTAGCTGTAACTGAGATTTCAGTTTCTTCTAGTGTTCTTGTTTTTGTCTTCCTTGGAAAGTCTTTCTTGAATGGAATCTGACCTTTAGAGTGTTTCCAACTATAATCCTGT
Organism: Suricata suricatta; assembly: GCF_006229205.1. Lineage (NCBI taxonomy): Eukaryota > Metazoa > Chordata > Mammalia > Carnivora > Herpestidae > Suricata > Suricata suricatta. Next base: position 14,642,424 of record NC_043705.1, read on the forward strand.
GCACAACTATAATATTGTGCAGAGATTCTGTTGCTGTGATGGTAGGTTATTGGGAAGGGATAGTATTCTCTAGCCCTATGATTAAGTCTTTCATCTTTTACGGGTTTTTGCTGCTGAGATATGACTATTGCAAATATTTCTCAGTTCCCTCCACCTTAGATGTGACAGGGAGGTTAGAAGGGGCTAGAGTTGGCTAGTTTCCCTTTCCCAGGTCAAATAAAGTAGTTTCTCCTGAGTTCTGGCCTTTGTTACAGAGAGCTGGAGGAAGGACAAAGTGCTCTGGTAGATATATGGCTCCTTTATCTCCAGTTTTCAGGGCAAATGTTCTTCTTGTGACCTCAGTTCTCTGATGGATCTAAAAAATTATTGTTTTCCAGTTCATTCAGTTGTTTTATTGTTGTAATGATGGGAGTGATGCTGCAAAGGTCTTTACATAGCACAGCAGAAACCTGAAGTCTAGGCTATATATTTTTGTGCTTGAGGCTCCCTCCCAAGGTTGTCAACAGAGGGACTCAATTTAAATTAAACAACCCATTTCCTTGCATTGACCTTGTTTAGTTTAATACTGTTGATCCCTTTTCTTTCTTCTTTGACCTACTGAGAGCAATCTGTCCATTAAAAAAGTGACAGTTTAAAAATGTGGTCAGGGACCATAGGGGAGAGGAAGGGAAAAAATAGTTAAGGAGAAGGAGGGTATCAAATCATAAGGGACTCTTAAATACTGAGAACAAACTGAGAGTTGGTGGAGGCTGGGAGAGATGGGGAGATGGGTGATGGGCATGGAAGAGGGGACTTGGTGGGATGAACATTGGTTGTTATATGGAAACCAACTTGACAATAAACTGTAATAAAAAAAATGTGGTCAGTTCCTGATCCTACAATGAGGTTGTGAGCTCCCAGGTTAGTAGAAGTCAGATAACAGGTGGGCCTCCATTTGTGTGGGGTTCATCCTTCCAAAACCAGCTTCAGGCCATAAAAAACTCTGCCAGTGCCCCCATGCTAACCAACTCACCCACTACTTCTGTTTCCCAGTCCTAGGGCTCTCCTGAGTCTCCTGTTTTTCAAGATCACCTTCTAGGAAAGGCTTGGAGAACATTGGAGGGAGGCAAGCAACAGTGACAGATACACACAGCCTCACAATGGCATGGCTTTGGGCCTTGGTCTACAAAATCATCTCCAAATTATTGCTGGGAAAGAGGAAGACAATGAGAATTCCTCAGCCTGATGCCAATTGTGGCAGCTAGTACACAAGGGTTTGCTGGCCAGAGGAAGAACCTCCCAAGTCTCCTTGGTATATGGAGGGGCCATGAACCATGGTGCCCAGGAACAAGTTCCAGGCAAGGACTTTGGAAGCAGACACAGTCACCAGACAATGCTACCTGGAGCCATGATGCATGAGTCTATGGAAAAGCCTGGGAAGGAAGCACATGGAATAATTGGAGTGGGGTGAAGGCCAGATCCAGGCTTGTGACTGCCAAACCAAAGATGCCATACCAAAACTATTAAGTTTGCAATAATTCCCTTAAATTATTTTTGGAAAAAACTCTTATTTAACATTTAAGAACCAGATGTTACATTTGGAATAGTTTCTGTATCAGTCAGATTTTGTATGTTAGAAACTGGTACTATAGCTTGAGAGGAGGCTTAATTCTGGACAATATATCTTTTACAGTAGTTTCAATGTAAAAAGCATTTTTAAAATTTTTTTTATTTTTATTTTTTTTATTTTATTTTTATTTTTTAAATAGTTTATTGTCAAATTGGTTTCCATATAACACCCAGCGCTTCTCCCCACAAGTGCCCCCCACCATGACCATCACCCCCACCCTCACCCTCCCCCTTCAGTCCACGGTTCATTTTCAGTATTCAGTAGTCTCCCTTGATCTGTGTCCCTCACTCTTCCCCGCTCTCTTTATTTGGCTCATATGTGAACACATACTGATAAGCTGAGGCTTTCAACCTGTGATGTGGCCACAGTCTTTAAGAGAAAGAGCAAGCATTGCTATCCTTTGAAACAGCATCTACTGGGTCTTATGTTGCTGCATGTGCATGAATGGACCTGCTTTTATGCTTGTATTTTTTTCTGTTGAATATCTGCTTTGAATTTGCATATTTATGCTTTGATTCCTCTTATAGAATTGATTTGCATTGACCCTAAACTGTAACTTAAAAAGTGTGAAATAAATAGGTGGCTAAAAAAAGGAGCTCATTTGTTCTGGGGAGGGAGCCAGAGAATGGGAAAGGCACTGGAGAGGGGAAATGACCAAGGCTTTAGAAGTGGAATGTTCATGGGGAGATGTAATTCCTTGTCCCCCATGGAGAGGAGGGTGGGGGTACTTGCCATTCCACTAGGTCAACCCTAAAAACATTATATATAATTTGCCACTCAAATGTTTTGTATCTTATATAATAGGATTGTTGAATTGCCCAGAGAAAGAGAAAACTGAAGAGTGCTGTCCTTGGAAACAGCCTGCCCAACTCCTGCTTTAACACAGGACACACACAAAGTGTGAGTTTCCTCTGTCAAAAGAATATTTTGAAACTATCTAAATTGAGCCATCCATCCCATGCATGTAATCTCCAAATGAGGGGACCCAACATCACAGGAATATTGGGATGTCCTGGCATGAACAAATGAAGCAGAGTTTAGGGGTCCAGCTGAGTCTGAGGAAACTGAAGAATGGGGAAGACCCAAGAGGGTATGGCTGCACTGTTTCCTTCATCTCTCTTTGCCTCAACATTGAGAGAATGGCAAAAACCTGTCAGAGGAAGGAAGAGGAAGTCTCTAGAGGCAGAACAGTGCCCCCTCCCTACAGCAGGCACACAGTCGGCCAGATGCAGAATGGATAGGACACCAGAGTTTGCAAATTGGACAGATAACTTAATTGTTAAAGTTATATGAACATTGTGGGCTCTGCTATTGAGAAACAAGAAAGAAGGGCTCAACAGAGGCAATCAAAAGCAGTGATTTGAAAAATATGAAAGACATGAAAACATGTCATGTCCTACCTTGCAGTGTTAAGATTATCTAAGCAGATGGTTTTGACTTGCAATTACGTATTTTAAAAATATTTTCTTGTAATTGTTTCCATTTGCATGAGGTGTATGGAAAAAAGCATTGACTTACTTTTTTTTAATTACAAAAGCAATAACACACCCTCCCTGTAAAATATATGATGCAACAGTATCCATAGTATAAACAGACCATAATTTATCCATTCTCCCTAGTAGCAAATATGTGGTATTCCACCCCTACTTTCATTGCTGCAGTGAACATCCTCTTATATAGTTAGGTGCTGGTATGCATATTTTTATAGATCAGATTTCTGGATTTGGAACTGTTGGGTCAGAGGATGCTTACATTTAGAAATTAGTAGACAGGGGCACCTGGGGTGGCTCAGTCGGTTAAGTGTCTGACTTCAGCTCAGGTCAGGATCTCATGGTTCGTGAGTTTGGGCCCCGCACCAGGCTCTGTGCTGACAGCTCAGGCTCTGTGCTGACAGCTCAGAGCCTGGAGCCTGCTTCAGATTCTGTATCTCCTTCTCTCTCTGCCCCTCCTTTCCTCACGGTCTGTCTCTCTGTTTCTCAAAAATAAATAAACATTAAAAAAATTAAAAAAAGAAATTGGTAGACATTAGCAAAATTGACCTCAAAATGTACCACTTTATAAGCCCACCAAAATGTGTGGAAGTGCTCAGTCTATGGGTATATTTGTTTCCTCTGTAAGATTCCCATGGTGCCAATGACAACTTGATTCCCATCTACTGTTGAGGTTAAGGTCCTCTCTCTGCTCTGCATGCACTTGTGAGTGAGCCATGCCTAGGCTGCCTCAAGCAAAGGCAGCCTTACTTCACAGTTGTATTTTTACACTGGATTGGGGTACACACAGAGGTGCTGTGTTTATTATTTCCTAGTTTTGAGGAATAGCTACATGAAAAATGTTATTAGTGGAGAGAACTGAATACCCCATGTACTATTTTTAGAAACTTTCAAGCAGGTCATGTGGTTTGACTGGACAGAGACTCTGGTTTCTATTATGAATATTCTGGCCTCTTGGGTGGCCTCTAGCATGGACTGTATGACTCACAAAACATGTAGCTTAATGTCTAAGATCCCTTCCAACATTAAACCTGGGCTTCCCCATTACTGAAATTGCACTGGTAGAGCTATTAGCTACTTAAAAATAATTTAGCTTGCCTTTTGTATCAGCTGTTTGTTTTTCTTATTTAATGTATAAAAACAATCTTAAAGGAATAATCATTGTATACAGTCAAGGAACATATTTTTAATGTTATCATACAACATTTGTGAGTAGGACCCCAAAATATTTGCACACTAATACAAATGATTATACATAACCAACTTTTTCTGAATATCATACATAGTATATTAATAAGGCTATAACTTTTTTAAAGTTTTAACTTTAATTCCAGCTGGTTAATGTACAGTGTAATAGTAGTTTTGAGGGTACAATATAGTGATGCAACAATTCCATACATCACCCAGTGTTTATCATGACAAGTGCACTCTTTAATCCCCATCATCTTTTTAACCTATCCCCTGATTGACCTCCCCTCTGATAATCATCAGTTTCTTATCTATAGTTAAGAGTCTATTTCTTTTTTTTTTAATGTTCATTTAATTTTTTTGAAGGGGAGGGGCAGAAAGAGATAGGGTGGCAGAGGATCCAGAGTGAGCTCTGTGCTCACAGCAGAAAGCCCAATGCAAGGCTCAAACTCACAAATCTTGAGATCATGACCTGAGCCAAAGTCAGACAGTTAATCAACTGAACTACTCAGGCATCCCAAGAGTCTATTTCTCAATTTTGCGCTCTCTCTCTCTCTCTCTCTCTCTCTCTCTCTCTCTCTCTCTCTCTTTCTCCATTTCCCCATTATTTTTCTTAGCATTTTTAATGTTTTAATTTTATTTTTAGTTTTTTAAAGTTTTAATTTAAATCCAGTAAGGTAACATAGTGTAATATTAATTTCAATTACAATTTAGTAATTCAAAACTTACCCACAATACTCTATGCTCAACACAAGTGCTCTCTTTAATCCTCATCACTTATTTACCCATCTCCCCACCTCCCCTTTGGTAACCATCAGCTTGTTTTCTATAATTAAGAGTCTGCTTCTTGGTTTGTCTCTCACTCTCTTTTTTCCCATTGCTCTTTTGTTTCGTTTCTTAAATTCCACATATGAATGAAATCATATGGTATTTGTCTTTCTCTGACTGACTTATTTCACTTAGCATAATATTCTCTAGCAGCATCCATGTTGTTGCAAATAACCAGATTTCATTGTTTTTTTTAATGGCTAACTAGTGTTCCATTATCTATGTATTATCTATCTATCTATCTATCTATCTATCTATCTATCTATGTATCATCTATCATCTCTCTCTCTGTCTCTCCTCTTTATCCATTCATCAATGGACCCATGGGCTGCTTCCATATCTTGGTTATTGTAATAATGCTGTTATAAACATTGTGGTGCATGTATCCCTTTGAATTAGTGTTCTTTTACTCTCTGGATAAATACCCAGTAGTGTGATTCCTGGATCATAAAGTAGTCCTATTTTCAATTTTTTGAGTGCCCTTTGTACTGGTTTCCAGAGAAGCTGCACCAGTTTGCATTCCAACCAACAGTACAAGAGGGTTCCCACATCCTTGCTGACACCTGTTGTTTCTTGCGTTTTTTTATTTTAGTCAATCTGGCAGGTGTGAGGTGATATCTCATTTTGTTTTGATTTGCATTTCCCTGATGTTGAGTGATGTTGAGAATCTTTTCATGTGTCTTGTTGGCCATCTGGATGTCTTCTTTGGATAAGTGTCTATTCATGTCTTCTGAACAGTACTATAACAAGTAGCCAAGCATATTTTCATAAGCTCAAAAATGAACTTATTTGATTTGTTGGAGAAACAATCACAATAGATGGCCAAATGCCCTATGTAGAATCCCATAAAATCAGTGGTGCGCTGGTGCTGATGTCTTGAGAGCCAGTTGGGGGCATTTCTTCCCAAATCCATCAATAATGTCAAATCAATGTCTTGAAATCAGTCACAGTGGTAATATTTACACCATGGAAATGAACAAATTCTACAGCTTTTTTCCCAGAAACCCAGTCATTTAGCACTTATCTGATACCACTGCCTTCCTTTATTATTATCTCTATATATTACTCTATTGCATTAGGTTTTCTGTCTCTATAGTTTCCTTCAATCTGAAATAATTCCTTAGCCTTGCCTTATTTTAAATGACCTTGACATTTTTTAAGAGTATAAGCCAACTTGTCTATTTCTTCATGATTTATAAATTTTGGGGGCAGGAATACCTTCAAATTGATGCTGTTGTTTTCTTTTCACTGCTTTGCATCAGGAAACATGGTATAAATTTATGTCATATCTGGTGATGTTAACTCTTGTCACTCTGTTAATGTGGAGTCCACCAGTCTCCTCCATTGTAAAGTTGATAAGTGTTTTGTGCTTCTACATTAATAAGTAATTACTATTTTGTGGGAAACATTTTGAAACTTCTGTTGTAGAGTAGAACTTTCTCTTCTCTCTTATTTGGATATTCATTTATTTATGTATGTCAGTGTAGATACACATATCCTTGGATTCCTATTTTTACTTATCTGTAAGGTCCATTAATTACTGTGATGTTCATATTTGGCTAATGGAATTTCTTTAAGCTGAATTTTCTGTCAAATTGACATCTCCCCTTCATTCTTTGAGTACTTACTTACTTTCTAGTACAAGATCTTTTAGACCACTTCTGGTATATTTTTTTCAACACTAAGCTGTTAATTTTGACACTACTTACCTATAGATCATGTTATATTCCACAATTTAAGGACTTAATCCTATAAGGCTGCCTCTCATTTTACATAGCCTTGCAAGTCCATGCTTCTGACAGCTATAAATTGGAGGTTCTCACAAGCTTCAGAGGTTTGATAATTTGCTAGAGCACCTCACAGAGCTCAGGAAAACAGTTTACTTACTAGATTACTGGTTTATTATAACCCATGAATAGCCAAATGGAAGAGATGCAAAATGCAAGGAATGGGGTAAGGGTGTGAAGCTTCCACGCTTTCTGTGTGCACCACTCTCTCTACCTCTCCAAGAGTTCACCAACCTGGAAGCCCTTTGAACCTGGTCCTTTTGAGTTTTATGTAGGCTTCATTATATATACTCTACTAAGTCATTGGCAATACTGGTAATCACCAGATTTAATCACCAGGCACTTAATCTCCAGCCTCTCTTCACCATCTAAGTTTGGAGGCGGAAAGTGGGAGGTGGGTCTAAGTTTTAACCTTTCATTTACATACTTGGTTCCTCTGATAACCTGCCCCCTCATTAGGGGGCTTTCCAAAAGGTGCTTGTTATGAATATTAAAAGCCACCCTTATAGCTTTTACCATTTAGGAACTTCTAAGAGTTTTAGGAGCTCTGTGCTAGAGTCTAGGAGGAAAAGCAAATAAATATATACTTTCATTAATCATTATATCACACCTATCTTGTGTTTTCCCTGCTTCAGCCCTGGAATCCACCATTTCTTAAAGGAACCTTCATTTCTTTTAGTGGAAAACAGTACCAAACACTAAATTCTGGATACTAGGTGTGTTTATTGGTACTGGAGTGTTATTGTTTCTAAGCTGTCAAAAACAGACAGAGCTCGGAACCATATGCATGCAGACACACGTCTATGTAGACATCTATCTATCTGTCTATCTATCACCTATCTACCTATCACATGTGTGTGTGCTCCATATATCTGTACATAGTAAAAAACGTGAGTTCACAGAGTTATTCTTTCATTTTCTTCTTTCTTCTTTCTGTATTTTTGTATTTGTTTTCTGACTGAAAAACCTCTCAGCACACTTAAGGAATTTTTGTATTTGCTCAATTCCTTGTTGATCAATCCTTGTTATTATTTATTTTAATGCTCAAACTGTCCCATAACTGGACAGTGGAGCCTCTTCATCCTAGCTCCTATGCCCTCATCAGTTTCTGAGCAGATTTGGATACAAGATGTTCCAGATTCACCTGTACTTTCTCTGCTCCAACCCTGGAATCAACCATTTCTCCAAGTTCATTTCAGTGGGAAATGGCATTTAACACTGGGATCTAAGCCTAATAAGTTAATTCATTGCTTATGAGGTATCATTGCTTCTAGAAATTTTAGAACTAGAAAACATATATAAAAAGTATTAAAAATATACAAGCTAAACAATAATTCTTATCCAATCCAGTAAGATTTTCCTACATCTTTCCTCCATTCCAGTTTCTTTCTAGTCTTCCACAGCACATAATGTGACTACTGACAACATGATTTTATTGTTACTCATTTGCTTAGTCTTACCATACACACAAGCATTGGAATTGCCGCTTTTTCTTAAAGAAAAAAAAAATATACACATATGCATATATGTGTGTGTATATATTGTATATGTGTATATGTATGTATATATGTGTATACACATGTATAAACAAAGGTTCCCCTTTTTGTTCTGTTTCTGCTGTGTTGAGTCTTTAGCCTTTGCTGACATTTTTGTGATGTCAGCCTTTGCTTCCTCCACTGTAGAAGCAGAAGAGCAAATCTCAGCCAGGTATCCAGGAAGCCACCAAAGACCCAGATTCACAGGCAAGAGAGTGCTCACCACAGGCCCAGGGTGGGATCTGAGGGTTCATAGGGCTGTAACCAGGTGTCATGGTCATCTTCCAGATGTCGTGTCCCTCTAATAAGTAATGGGCAGATGGTGAGGGGATCCGGGTGTTCGCCACCGTCATGAGCTCTGGGCCTGAAATACGCACAAAGCGTCCCTGAGAAGGTGTCAGTGAAGGTGAAAATGTGGGAGCCATCAGACACGTTGAAGAAGGACAGTTTTCCTGCCTCCCAGTCCAGGAAGATGCCCACACGCCGGGGCGGTACGCGCAGAGTGAGGGCGATGCGGTGTGGGTCCAGGACGAAGTACTCACAGTGGTTCCACAGCCCCATCACCCAGTAGCCGTTGGCTGGGCTTAGGCGCATAGGCCCCAAGCGAGGCACTGTAGCCAGACACACACCCAGGAACCAGCGGCTGCGCCGTCCCACATGCACTTCCCAGTAGTGACGGCCAGCCGAGAAGCGCTCACAGCTCAGCACACACGTCTGCTCAGAGAACCGCTGCGGGTCCCCCCCCACAGGCCCGGACACTGTTGCACAGGAAGACACGCTCTTGCTATCCTCGGAGACCTCCAGGCTCCAGTGCGCTGAGGCCGGATCAAGGGTTACATCCACTGTGCAGAGGCACGGGGTTAGGGCCTGTTGAGGACGGTTCTGGGACCTGCCTGTCCCCTTCCCTGACAGGTAAACCGTAGTGTTCCTGGTGGTCATTCCCACCCTGAAACCATCCCTGTTTACTGAAGCAGTTTGTAAGTCACTCCTAAGTACCTGAAAGCCTTAGGAGGAATCATATTTCTTTCCTGAACTGAAGTTTCCTGAATGCCATACTAGGTGTCATGGAGAGCAGAGATAGAAAACAAGGTAGATTTGTGGGGATGGAGGCAGGCTCACTTTCCCCAACTCCTGGTCAAGGGGAAGGGGGTCATAGCTGGTTCAATTCTGGACTGATGTTATCACCCTGTGTGACCTTCAGATCATCATGTGAACTCTGAGCCTCAGTTTTATGGCAATGTTAGGATTTTAAAACTGAAAGGGTCCTCTGAGATCATCTAGTCCAATGCCCTGCACTCTAACACCTCATCCCTCAAAGCTAGGGTGATAGGTTCTCTTCTTTCAAATGAGAAGTTCCTACAAATAGGCCCTAGCAGCCTTCCTGCCAGATGAAAACAAATCTGGTAAAACACAGAAAATGATGTGCTTTCAAAGAAGGGTATGTGCACACAAAAATGTACATGTGTGAGTATAATCAGATGTGCACATGCAGGCATATGTGTCATGTTGTATATGTGCAAAGGTAGACTTATGCTGTGTCTGTGTGTGCAGCCTCCATACTTGGATCTTGAACAGACCTTTCCTGTAATCTCAGATCTCTCCACCTCCCTTCTGTTTAAAATCCAGCCAATCCAATCACAAGTTACAGTCCCTTGAGTTCAGTTACCTGCATATTGTTGGGCTGCTCTCCACTCTGAAACCAAGCAGAAAGGAAAACAGGTTTAGAGATCTACGTCAGTAGCTCTGGAATGCTGAGGGAGGCTCCAGATGCATGAGGAATGACACAAACCCAATGATCTCTTTCCCACCATGACAGGTAGTTTGAGTCCAGACTGGTCTGGGTTCACACGGCACTTCTCTGGGTAGGTGTCGGGTGTCAGTGCTGGGATATATGAGATGTGTACGCAGTCTAACCTTGTGCTGAGAAAGGCAGGAGAACAAAGCATGTGAGCAAAGAGAACCAATACAGGTGGCTGAGACGCCCTGAAAGTTGCACATGAAGCTTCAATCTGACCAGTAGGTTCAGTCCAAGGAGGCCTGGCTGAACATGGCTCCTGTCCTAAAATGTCCTTTAGACATTCTGTCTTCCCTCCTTTCTTAATATGAACCATTCTGAATGGATTTCTGTTTTATCTTATTTTACTTTACAACAGGGAAATCAACAAGTCACAAAATAGCAAAAGTAATAAAAGTTTTCAGAGATTCATAAATTTATAGCAGGGCCTTTCAAACCTGGTTTTACATGAGAACAACTAGTAGAACTTCATTTTTTAAAGTTTATTTATTTTGAGAGAAAAAGATAGTGAGGGAGGGGGCAGAAAGAGAGGGGGAGAGAGGCTCAGCATTGTCAGTGCAGAGGCTGATGTGGAGCTCAAATTCACAAACCATGAGATAATGATCTGAGCTAAAGTCAAATGTTTAACTGAGCCACTCAGGCACCCCTGAAGAGTGTCTTTTAATTAAAAAATGTTTGCTTATTCTTGAGAGAAAGAGAGAGAGCACGCACATGTGCATGAACATCAGTAGGGGAGGGGCAGAGAGAGAGGGGGACAGAGGATCCAAATCGAGCTCTGCCAGCTCTGTGCTGACAGCGGAGAGCCTGAGGCAGGACTCCTGCAGGGCTCAAACTCGTAAACTGTGAAATTATGACCTAACTGTGAAATCAGATGCTTAACCGTCAAGGCACCCCATCAGAATAACTAGTAGAACTTTAAAAACATATAGCTCTTTCATTGAATAGCTCAATTCTATAAAGATGCTGATTCTTTCTAAATTTATTCCTAAATTCAAAGCAACCCCATGCAAACTGCTTTTGGATTTTTTAAAAAGAATTTTGTGAATTTATCCTAAAATTTAAAATGGACCTAAAAATGTCCATTAACTTTTAAAAGGAAGCAGAAATGGAAGATAACTTGTACTTTGGAGTACCAGAAAAGTCATAACAGTAAAAACAATGAAGTATTAGGTGGTCAAAATATAGACCTATCTACAGATGGTCTAGTAGATGGCACTGGGAAAACTGACTCACTATATGGAGAAAACTAGCTGGATTCTCACCATCATCAAATTACATAGCAACATTCAGATGGATTAAAGACATACACATAACATATAAAGTGAACAGAAGAAAGTGAAAGAGAGTATCTTCATGACCTAAGTGTGAGGAAGGTGTTCTTCATTAGAATTTCAAAAACATTTACCATAAGGTAAAAATTTGATGAATATATATCTGCATAAGAATATTAATGTCTCACTGCTATTAAACATTGTAAATTCCTTCTTCTAGTTTGTCACCTATCAGCTATGTTCATGGTTTCCTACAGAAAAAAAATCATTAATTTTGATAAAATCTAATTCATCAGATTTTTATTTTAAGACTTGAGTTTTTGAAACTTTGTTGATGATAACTGTACATATGTACACATGTCCCCTTGAATCAATAAAGGAAAGATAGCAACCTCATACTAAAACTAGCCAAACTTCTTAGTGTCCAGAGTAGGACAGACTGAAGGAACAATGAGCAATCATCATCTCCATTGACAGGCTAACACAGAAAGCTGGCTCATATGGGATGTAGACACGTGGAACCTCCATGCACTGTCAATGGCAGGAGAATGACACTGTCCTTAGGGGAATCCCTCTACCCCATTTAGTGACATATCCCCCATGGACCAGCAATTCCCTTACTGGGCCTACATCTCAGAGTAATCTCCACACAAAACGAGAAGGCAACACATTTGAAACTATTCATTCAGAAATCTGTGTGGTGGTATGGAGTTATAGGCAGGGTGGATGTCTGTTCCAAGAAGGTGGCTGGCTAAAATGGAGTACTTTGCAACAAGGAGACACAGACAAGATATGGTGCCAGGGATGGGTATTAAAACACAGTGATGAGTGAAAAATAAAAGGGAACAGCACAAGACTGTAAACATCATTTACAGAAACTAAAATGTTTGTGCACAAAGCAGAAATTCACCTTTTGCATACAAAATAAAGCTACACATTAGACTGATTGCTTTATGTGGGGGATGGAAGAAGGTATAGGGAAAAATATTTACAGATAGGGCAACATGTCACTCTAGACCCATGAGTCATAGTCTTTGAGGGTCAGTGCCAGGATCTAGATCATTCTGATGTGCAACCATAATTTCCACCAATGATTTATAATATGCTTACACCTCAGGACAATATAAAAGTAAATAGAAAAGCAAAAGTAGAATATAACTTATACTAAGTGATATACATTAATGCATGCCATGTGCCTGTGGAAAAAACCAGAATGGCATGGCTGGTTAGTCAGAATGAGTGACTGGGATGTCGAGATGTAAAGTGGACAGTGGGAGGGAGACAGATTTCACTCACCAGCCTGGCCTTCAGCCCTTCTCCAGTCTGAAGCAGCCATGAAAAAATGGAATTAGAACACCAGGTCAGTACTGCTCCCTGCTTATACATTACATTTTGCACCCACCCCTGACATTTTCCCCTTTCTCCTGCCACCCATCTGTCTATCAGCATTCTTCCTGGGCATCACAGTTGGTTGGGGTATGAGAAGAACATACATGGAAAATCAGATGCTAAAATATAGACAAGAAGAAAAAATCAAAAAGGGTTCACTTACCAAGCTCTGTCTGAAGCTTCCCTGTAAGGAAACCACACATAGGAAACATCAGTCTTTGGGTACAGGGAATGACCTTCCCTAGGCATTTAGGCCACTGGAAAGAGGTTTCCTGGTCTTAAACCACTACTCACCACACCTCATCTTAGTCTTATAACACTGATCTGCAGGATTCTTATGCCTCATCCTATTCCTTCCTCTAAGGCAGAAATCTGCACAGGGCTGAAAAAGGAAAACAAGTCCTGATACTAAGGGGCTTCTTTCCAGGCCTCATGTCTTGTTTGAAAGACTACTACTCATTTGCCCTGAAATCAGAAACTTTTCCTAGGGAGGAGGTCCTTCATAAGTCCAGATACTGAGCACAGCCTGTGTGAGCCTCAGGGTCACTTACTGGGTACACTATTTAAAAGACTGGGAAGACATCACACTCAATTATTTCCCCTGGCCAGATATTAAGACTTTGATATTTTACCACTAGAAATGCATTCCTTTGACTTCTCTGCCTTATGTCTCACTTTACAAGTAAATCATTCTGGCAAGAAGTTTGGGGAGATGGCAGAATTGGAGGACGCTGAGTTCACCCCATTGCATATTTTCAACTAGATATCATCTACATCCAAGTCAATAAAGCAGACAGCAATCTGAAGACTGGCAGAACAAACTGCACAACTAAATATGGAGATGAAGCTGCATCTGAAATGTTAGGAAGGTCAGAAAGGTGAGGGAGGCTGCATGTAGGAGAAAAGGAGCCACACACATGGAGAAAGCAGAGAAATGGGCATTCACACCAGGAAGTTCACACATGGAATATAATATTTCAAATATAATATTTGAAAACCAAAGAGGCAGAATTCCTTGAGTCTGTAAAACCAGTGGGACTTGGAGTCTGGAGATTTAGAAATCAGCTGACTCACCCAGGCAAGCCCAAGGATGAGTGATAGCTGGATCACTGCCCTGAAGGAGACAGCAACCCACACAGATGCAACATAAAAATGGCAGTTTATACAACACAAGGGAAAAAATAAAAGATAGAGTTGTTCACACTGATTTTGGAGCATGTTAGGGGACTTCAAAAATGAGAAAGCTGGCAGATGATACTTTTCTTCCCCAAAGCCAGCACAAACACAAAGACATCTATGGGAGATAGGGCTGCACAGACACTTCCTATATAACGCACTAGCAGGATGCTATGTCCACAAGGTCTTCTAGGGACCAGCCCACACCAACCAACCTAATAACTTTAACCCTGGGCTCAGGGAAATTTTTGTTAAGCCACGTCACCCCAGCTGCACATCCCCAAAACTGTTGAACACAAGCCCCAGCCACACCCAAGCCACCTTCATACTCTGTGCCCAGTCTTGTGCCTCTAGCAACCCCAGCACACAGCCACCAGCCACTGGAGTGTTTCAGGGCATCTGGCATAGTATTAGTGGCCAAGCACAAATTTTGATAACACTGTCACCCCGCTCCCAAATTCCCCAGCAGGCATGCCCTCTTAGAGTTGGCCTGCCTGGGTCCTACTAACATTACAGAGAGCAAGCACAGCCCACAACGGGTATATAATTAGAGAAGATAATTACACTGAAAGGAAAAGTGACTCAGTCACAACAGCAGGTCAAAGGCACATAAATAGGATACTCTCCTGAACTGCCAGGTGTGGTGAAGAGGGCTCAATGTTCTTCAGAGAATCCAGGACCCCTTCCTCATAAAGTCACTACTTCCAAATTCAGAAGACACAGTTGACTTTCTTGAATAGAAGGAGAGATAAGGAGTTTCCCCAGACAAAAAAACTAAAGGATTTATGACCACTAAACAAGTTATGCAAGAAATTTTGAAAAGGAATCTTTGAAGATGTGGTATATATACAATGGAATATTACTCGGGCATAAAAAGAATGAAATTTGCCATTTGCAATGACACGGATGGAGCTGGAGGGTGTTCCA
>NC_043705.1:14657918-14660179 GCF_006229205.1 Suricata suricatta
TAATTCGGGAAGGCACTTTTGGGGATGAGCACTGGCTGTTGTATGTAAGCCAATTTGAGGATAAATTATATTCATAAAAGAAAAAATAAGATATGTCTTAGAGATGTTTTCGCAGGAACTATGAGTAATATTTAGCCATATATAAAAAAGTATTAAACACCATGACCAAGTGAAGTTAGTCCAATATTTGAAAAGGAAGCAATGTAATCCACAATAACAATTGGCTAAAGAAGAAAAATCACATGACCATATCAGTTAAACAGAAAAAGCATGTGATAAAATTCAACATTTGTTCAGGATTAAAAGAAAAAAATAACCTTTCAAGAAATAAAAAAGTAATCTCCCCTTTTACTTCATACCATACTTACACCATATAAAAAATAAACTACACATGGATACCATTCCTCTATTTAAAAGCCAAACTATGAAACTTTTAAAAGAAAGCATAAGATTCAATTTGTTGACTTTGATTTAGCAAAGATTCCTTAAATGTAATACAATGAGCATGAACCACCAGAGAAAATTATCACTAGTTCAGATTTCATCAAATCAAATACTTCTACTCTTCAAAATAATCCATTATGAAAATGAAAAGGCAAGCCATAGACTGAAAGTATATATTTGCATTTTTATATCTGATGAATGGTATGAAGAACTTTTGAAGAACTTTTATAACTCAACAATCAGAAGACATAAAAAAGACAAACAGCCTTCGTAAAAAGTAGATGAAGATTTTAACCAGCTATTTCTTCAAAAAGTTGCATGGATGGAAAATCAGCACATGAAAATATCCTTAACATCATTAATTGTTGAGAAATGCAAACTTAAATAAGAAAATACTACACACCTATTATAAAGACAATATCAAGAAGACTGGCCACTCCAAACATTGGAGAGAAGCTTGCTCATTGCTGACTGGAATGTAACATGACCAGCCACTTTCAATAAACATTTGGTAGTTTCATAATAAGTTAAACATACACCTACCATCTAACCCATGCATTTTACTCCTAGATATTTACTTAAAATCTATAACGTATGTTCAAGATTCTATACAAATACACATAAAAGCTTTATTTTTTTAGAAGCTTTATTTCTAATGCCAAAAACTGGAAACAATCCAAATGCCCACTAACATTTGGTAACTATATAAACAAGTTGTGGTGTGTCCATACGTATGCTACATAGGAACAAAAAGAAATTAACTAATGATACACACGGCCACACAATAAGATGTCAAGATTTATGAAAGAAATCAGATAATCACTCTGCTGCCCCCCAAAAAAATATTCTTGTATGATTCCATTTACATAAAGTTCTACAAAATGTAAATGAATTTACAGTGACAGAGAGCAAATTACTGGTTGCCTAGAGATATTAAAGTGATAAGCATAGGAAGAGCAAGAGGGATTACAAAGGATATAAGAAAATTTTAGGAGGTTATGGATATGTTCATTACCTTGATTGTGATTCTTATTATATTGAAAGTTTCACAAGTATACTTTTATGTTAAAATGAATCAAATAATACTCTTTAAAATGAACAGTTTATTGTAAGTCAGTTATATTTCAATAAAGCTAAAAAGTAAAACAGGATATCAGGATGGTTGACAGATATTAAAAACATGCACAACCGAACTAGAAAATAGCTTCAGGAGAATGCAATTTAAAACACAGTGAGATTCTACTACACATTCAATACGGTAGCTAAAATTTAGGTTTATCCAGGCAAGCAGACCCGAGAGCCCACAAATGCAGGTGCCAGTGTCAGCCTAGCTCTACCCAGCACCACAGAGAGACCTCCCCAGGAGTTTCCTGAAAGCCCCAGCCACTTCCTTGTTCCTCAGGCTGTAGATGAGTGGATTGAGCATAGGGGTGATCATGGTATAGAAGGCTGAGACCACTTTGTCCTGCTTGGAAGAGTGGTAGGCCTGGGGCCGCATGTAGGTGATCATGGCTGCCCCATAGAAGAGGGAGACCACTGCCATGTGAGAGGAGCAGGTAGCAAAGGCCTTCTGCCGACCTTCAGCAGAACGCATATGGAGCACAGCCACCAGGATCCACAGGTAGGAAGCAGAGATGACAGAGAAGGGCAGGAGCAGCATTATGATGCAGCAGACATAGATCATGGTCTCATAAAGGGAGGTGTCAGCACAGGCCAGCTTTAGTATGGCAGGGACCTCGCAGAAGAAATGGTCAATCTCCTGGGAGCCACAGTAGGGAAAGCTCAGGGTGAAGATGGCCTGGATCAGTCCATCTGCC
>NC_043705.1:14660279-14677005 GCF_006229205.1 Suricata suricatta
CACGTGTACCCCAATGTTTATAGCAATGCTTTCCACAAAAGCCAAACTATAGAAAGAGCTTAAATGTCCATTAATTGATGAATGGATAAAGAAGATGTGGTTTACATATACAATGGAATACTACTTGGCAATGAGAAAGAATGAAATCTCTAACATATTTCAATGTTCTGCCTGATACATGAGTCTTTGTTTACCTGGGATCCTAGGCCATGTCAGATATTCTATGTTAACAGTGTAATTTTAAACTTTTTATTGAACTGTAGTTAATATACAATATTATAATAGCTTTAGGTATACAGCGTAATGATTCAACATTTATATACATTGTGACGTGATCACTATAATAAATCTAGCTACTAGTTGTCCCAATATCAAGTTGTTACATATT
Source organism: Suricata suricatta (assembly GCF_006229205.1). NCBI lineage: Eukaryota > Metazoa > Chordata > Mammalia > Carnivora > Herpestidae > Suricata > Suricata suricatta. The sequence continues at coordinate 14,660,668 of NC_043705.1, forward strand.
ATTAACTACATTCCATATGCCGTACATTACCTCCCTATGTCTTATTTAGTTTATAACTGGGACCCTTTACCTTTTATTCCCATTTCCCCATTTTTAAGTTTTTATTTATTTGCTTTCTAAAATTTATGTATTTATTTTTAGACAAAGAGAGAGACAGCGCAATCACAGTAGCGGAAAAACAGAGAGAGGGCGGGAATCTCAAGTAGGTTCCCTTGCTGTCAGTGTGGAGGATATCATGGAAGTTCAGTCCCACAAACATAGAGATCATAACCCGAGCCAAAATCAAGAGTGGGTAGAGAAGATATTGATACAAAGGCTGTCAGAGAAGATATTGATACAAAGAATAGGAACCTTCAAAATAGCTGTGATGAAACTCCACACCCAAAAAACAAATAACCCAGTGAAGAAGTGTGCAGAAAACATGAACAGGCACTTCTCTAAAGAGGACATCCAGATAGCCTATAGATACATGAAACGATGCTCAACATCACTCACCATCAGGGAAACACAAATCAAAACCACACTGAGATACCACCTCATGCTGGTCAGAGTGGCTAAAATGAACATATCAAGAGACTATAGATGCTGGCGAGGGTGTGGAGAGACAGGCACCCTCCTACACTGCTGGTGGGAATGTAAACTGGTGCAACCGCTCTGGAAAACAGTGTGGAGGTTCCTCAAAAAACTATCCATAGAACTCCCTTATGACCCAGCAATAGCACTGCTAGGGATTTACCCAAGGGATACAGAAGTACCGATGCATGAGAGCACATGTACCCCAATGTTCATAGCAGCATTGTTAACTATAGCCAAAACATGGAAAGAGCCTAAATGTCCATCACCTGATGAATGGATCAAGAAGATGTAGTATAAATACAATGGAGTATTACATGGCAATGAGAAAGAATGAAATGTGGCCATTTGTAGGGAAGTGGATGGACCTCAAGGGTGTCATGCTAAGCGAAATAAGTCAGGCGGAGAAGGACAGATACCATATGTTTGCACTCACAGGTCTAATAGGAGTACAGAGAAACCTAATGGAGGACCAGGGGGAGGGGAAGAGGGAAAAAGAGTTAGGGAGAGAGAGGGACGCAAAACTTGAGAGACCATTGAATAATGAAAATGAACTGAGGGTTGAAAGGGAAGGGGGAGGGGGGGAAAGAGGTGGTGGTGATGAAGGAGGGCACTTGTGGGGAAGAGCACTAGGTGTTGTATGGAAACCAATTTGACACAAACTATTAAAAAAAACCCAAAAACCAAAAAACAAAATAGCTGTGATTAGTTTAAAAAACTATAAATGAGGAGAATAATAAAATGGAGGTTGCTACTGCACGGATTGAAGAAGCAGAGAGGAGAATTGGTGAATTAGAAGACACAGTTATAGCAAAGGAGGAAGTAGAGTAAGAGAGAGAGAAATTGATACAAGAGCATGAAAGGAAAATTTAAGATCTAAGTGATACAATCAAACAGAACAATATCCATATCATAGGAGTTCCTGAAGAGGAAGAAAGAGAAAGAGATTCTGAAGGGGTGCTGGGATCAAATTATACACAAAAATTTCTCCCATATGGGGAAAGAGAAATAAACTGAAATTAAAGAGGCATATCGGACTCCCCTAAGATGTAACCTGAACCGACCTTCAGCACAACATATCATAGTGAAACTGGCAATTATAAAGAGAGAATTCGGAAAGCAGCTAGAGATAAAAGGGCCCTAACATACAAAGGGAAACCTATCAAAGTGGTTACAGACCTAGCTAATGAAAGTTGGCATGCCAGAAAGGAATGGCAGGAAATCTTCAATGTGATGAACAGGAAAAATATGCAACCAAGAATTCTTTATCCGGAGAGCCTGTCATTCAAAATAGAAAGAGATATAAAGGTATTCCCAAATAAACAAAAGTTGAGAGAATTCATCTCCACCAAACCAGCCCTACAAGAAATCCTAAGAGGAGCTCTATAAGAGAAAGGTAACAAGGAATATAAGACACCAGAGACATCAATACAAACATGAACCCTACAGAGAACACAATGAATCTAAACCCACATTTTTCAATAATAACACCGAATGTAAATGGACTGAATGCTCCAAGCAAATGACACATGGTTGCAGAATGAAAAAAAACCAGAATTCATCTATTTGCTGTCTACAAGAGACTCACCTTAGACCTGAAGACACCCTCAGATTGAAAGTAAGGGGATGGAGAAATATCTACCATGTGACTGGAAGCCAAAAGAAAGCTGGAGTAGCCATACTTATATTGGACAAACTGGACTTTAAAGTAAAGGGAGTAAGAAAGGATCAAGAAAGACATTGTATAATAATTACAGGGTCTTTACATCAGGAAGAGCTAACAATTATAAACATCTATGCGCCGATCAGGAACACCCAAATACATAAAACAACTAAACACAAACAGAAACAATCTTATTGATAAGAATGTGCTAATTGCAGAGGACTTTAATACCCCACTTACAATAATGCATAGGTCAACCAGACAGAAAATCACTAAAGAAACAATGGACCTGAACGACACACTGGAACAAATAAAATTAATAGATACATTTAGAACTCTGCATCCTGAAGCTAGGAAATTCACTTTCTTCTCGAGTGCACATGACATATTCTCCAAGACTGATCACATACTAAGTCATAAAACAGCCTTCCATAAATACAAAAGAATTGAGATCATACCATGCACACTTTCAGATCACAATGCTATGAAACTCGAAATCAACCACAGGAAGAAGTCTGGAAAACCTCCAAAAATGTGGAGGTTAAAAGCTACCCTAATGAAGAATGATTGGGTGAATCAGGCAATTAGAGAGGAAATTAAAAAATATATGGAAACAAATGAAAATGAAAATACCACAATCCAAACTCTCTGGGACCCAGCAAAGGCAGTCCTAAGAGGAAAGTATATTGCAATCCAGGCCTATTTCAACAAACTAGAAAAAGCAAAACTCAAAATCTAACCGAGCACCTAAGGAAACTAGAAAGGGAGCAGCAAGAGCACGACAAACCCAGAAGAATAGAAGTAATAAAGATCAGGGTAGAAATAAATAATATAGAATCAAAAAAAAAAAAACCCCACAAATGAACAGATCAATGAATCCAAGAGTTGGTTTTTTGAAAAAAATAAACAAAATTGATAAACCTCTAGCTAGGCTCCTCAAAGAGAGAGAGAGAGAGAGAGAGAGAGAGAGAGAGAGAGAGAGAGAGAGAGAGAGAGAACATTCAAATAGACAAAATAATGAAGGAAAATGGATTCATTACAACTGATCTCTCAGAAATACAAGCGATCATTAGAGATTACCATGAAAAATTATATGCCAACACACTAGACAATCTAGAAGAAATGGACACATTCTTAAACGCACATGCATTACCAAAATTCAAACGGGAAGAGATAGAAAATCTGAACAGACCCATAACCAATGAAGAAATCGAATCTGTTATCAAATATTTCCCAACAAATAAAAGCCCAGGGCTGGATGGATTCCCAGGGGAATTCTACGAGACATTTATTTTTTTTTCTGGTGATTTTTAAAAATAGTTTATTGTCAAATTGGTTTCCATATAACACCCAGTGCTTCTCCCCACAAGTACCCCCCACCATGACCATCACCCCCTCTATCCCTCCCCTTCCCCCTTCAGTCCATGGTTCCTCTCCAGTATTCAGTAGTCTCCCTTGATCTGTGTCCCTCACTCTTCCACACTCTCTTTCCCCCTTCCTCTCCCCATGGTCCCCTGCCAGGTCTCTCCCGTTAGACCTATGAATGCAAACATATGGTATCTATCCTTCTCTGCCTGACTTATTTCGCTTAGCATGACACCCTCAAGGTCCATCCACTTTGCTACAAATGGCCATATTTCATTCTTCCTCATTGCCATATGGTACTCCAGACATTTAAAGCAGAGTTAACACTGATCCTTCTCAAGTTATTCCAAAAATAGAAATGGAAAAAACTTCTGAACTTCTTCTCCGTAGCACATATCACTTTGATTCCTAAGCCAGATAGAGATCCAACAACAACAACAACAACAACAAAAATAAAAACAAAACAAAAAAAAAGAGAACTACAGGCCAATATACTTAATGAATACGGATGCAAAAATACTCAACAAGATACTAGCAAATCAAATTCAACAGCAAATAAAAAGAATTATCCATTATGATCAAGTGTGATTCATTCCTGGGTTACAAGGCTGGTTCAATATTCGCAAATCCATCAATGTGATACATCACATTAGCATAAGAAAAGATAAAAACCATACGATCCTGATGATAGATGCAGAAAAATCTTTTGACAAAATACAACATCCCTTCTAATTTAAAAACCCTTGAGAAAATTGGGATAGAAGGAACTTACTTAAACATTATAGAAGCCATTTATGAAAAGCCCACAGCTAATGTTATCCCTAATGGGTAAACACTGAGAGCTTTCCTCCCTGAAATCAGGGACACGATAGTGATGTCCACTCTCAATACTATTGTGTAACACGGGGTTGGAAGTCCTAGCATCAGCAATCAGCAACAACAGGAAATAAAAGGCATCAGAATTGGCAAAGAAGAAGTCAAACTTTCACTTTTCGCACATGACATGATACTCTACGTGGAAAACCTGATCGACTCCCCTGGAAGCCTTCTAGAACTGATCCATGAATTCAGTAACATCACAGGCTACAGAATCAACATACAGAAATCGGTAGCATTCTTATACACCAAAAATGAAGCAACAGCAAGAGAAATCTAGAAACAGATCCCATTCACAATTGCATGAAAAACCATAAAATAGCTAAGAATAAACCTAACCAAAGATGTAAAAGACATGTATGCTGAAAACTATAGAAAACTTATGAAGGAAATTGAAGAAGACACAAAGTAATGGAAAAACATTCTGTGCTTATGGATCAGAAAAATAAACATTTAAAAAATGTCATCATTATTGAAAGCGATTTACACATTCAATGCAATCCCCATAAAAATTGCACCAGCATTCTTCTCAAAGCTAGAACAAACTATCTTAAAATTCGTATGGAACCACAAAAGACCCCGAATAGCCAAAGTAATATTAAGGAAGAAAACTAAAACGGGAGGCATCACAATCCCAGACTTTAGCCTCGACTACAAAGCTGTCATTATCAAGACAGTATGGTATTGGCACAAAAACAGACACATAGATCAATGGAACAGATAGAGAGCTCAGACATGGACCCACAAGTGTATGGCCAATGAATCTTTGACAAAACAGGGAAGAGTATCCAATGGAAAAAAGACAACCTCTTTACCAGGTGGTGCTGGGAGAGCTGGATAGCAACATGTAGAAGAATGAAACTAGATCACTTTCTTACACCATTCACAGAAATAAACTCAAAATGGATAAAGGACCTGAATGTGAGACAGGAAACCATAAAAACCCTAGAGGAGAAAGCAGAAAATAGCCTTCTTGACCTCAATCATAGCAATTTCCTACTTGACACATCCCTAAAGACAAGGGAGTCAAGAACAAAAATGAACTATTGGGACCTCATCAAGATAAAAAACCTTCTGCAAGGCAAAGGAAACAATAAAAAAAACTAATAGGCAACCAACAGAATGGGAAAAGATAGTGGCAAATGGCATATCAGATAAAGGGCTACTATCCAAAATCTACAAGGAACTCACTAAACTCCATTCCTGAAAAATGAATAATCCAGTGAAGAAATGAGTAGAAGGCATAAACAGACACTTTTCCAAAGAGGACATCCAGATGGCCAATAGACACATGAAACTATGCTCAGCATCACTCAGCATCAGGGAAATACAAATCAAAACCACACTGAGATACCACCTCACACCGGTCAGAGTGGCTAAAATGAACAAATCAAGAGACTATAGATGCTGGCGAGAATGTGGAGACACGGGCACCCTCCTACACTGTTGATGGGAATGTAAAGTGGTACAGCCACTCTGGAAAACAGTGTGGAGGCTCCTCAAAAAACTGTCAGTGAAACTCCCCTATGACTCAGCAATTGCACTGCTTAGGATATATCCAAGGGATCCAGAAGTGCTGATGCATAGGGGCACATGTACCCCAATGTTCATAGCTGCAGTTTGAACAATCGCCAAATCATGGAAAGAGCCTAAATGTCCATCACCTGATGAATGGATTGAGAAGATGTGGTATATATATATAATGGAATACTATATGGCAATGAGAAAGAATGAAATGTGGCCATTTGTAGCAAAATGGACGGACCTGTAGGGAGTCATGCTAAGCAAAATAAGTCAGGCAGAGAATGAAAGATACCATATGCTTTCACTCATAGGTCTAGCAGGAGAAACCTAATAGAGGACCACAGAAGGGGAAAGGGTGGGAAGACTTAGCAAGAGGGAGTGAGGCAAATCATGACAGACTTTTGAATGCTGAGAACAAACTGAGGGCTGAGGAGGGAGGGGGGAAGGGGAAGGGCGTGATGGTCGTGGAGCGGGGCACTTGTAGGCAAGAGCACTGGGTTTTATATGGAAACCAACTTGGTAATAAATTATTTAAATAACAAAAAAAGAGTGGGATGCTCAATTACTTTCAGTGGTTTATATTGGTCAGTGTACTCCATTTTGGTCTCATGGTTTCTGATGATAAATTTGATATTGATCTATTGTGCCTATGCATATTATGAGTTGTTTCTCTCTTACAGTTTTTAAGATTCTCTCTTCATTCTTGACTACCAAGAATTTGCATATAATGGTCTCTGTAATGTATGCATGCAATGGTTCACTGAATTTAAAAATATTGATTCATGTTTTCCAAGTTTGAGAGGTTTTCACCAATTATTTTCATTTTTTTAATTTTAAAAAATATTTCAATTTAATTTAATTTTTTTTTGAGAGAGAGAGACAGAACATGAGCAGTGAAGGGGCAGAGAGAGAGGAAGACACAGATTCTGAAACAGGCTACAGGCTCTGAGCTGTCAGCACAGAGCCTGATGTGGAGCTTGAAATCATGGACCAGGAGATCATGACCTGAATTGAAGTCAGACGCTTAACTGACTGAGCCACTCAGGTGCCCCTCAACAATTATTTTTTAAGATATCCTTATTGAACCTTTATTCTCTCTTTCTTAAATTTCCAGATATCTATGTTGCTTTGCTTAATAGTATCCCACAGTTCTCTTAGGCTGTATTCATTACAATTAGTTCTTTTTGGTTAAATATAATTTATTGTCAAATTGGCTAACATAATGTATACAGTGTGTTCTTTGTTTTGGCAGTAGATTCCCGGGATTCATTGCTTACATACAACACCCAGTGCTCATTCCAACAAGTGCCCTCTTCAAAGTCCATCTCCCATTTCCCATTCTCCCCTGCTCCCCCCTCCATTTTTTCTCTGTATTTAAGAGCCTCTTATGGTTTGCCTCCCTCCCTCTCTGTAACTATTTCCCCCTTGCCCTTTCCCCATATGAGTGGAAAACATATTATATTTGTCTTTCTCTGACTGACTTTTTTTCACTTAGTATAATACCCTCCAGTTCTATCCACAATTGCTGCAAATGGCAGGATTTCATTCTTTCTCATTGCCATATACTTAATTCTTTTTCTTTTGCTCCTTATACCTGATACTCTGAATTGACTTTTCATTAACTTTATTGACTTTTTCCTTACACTTTTTAATTCTTTTTTTGTGCTTTATAATTTTACACAAAATCCTGAACATTTTGAATATTATGTAGTGAACCTGTAAATAAGATTTATCCTTCTTAGAATTTGTTTTCTTGCTTTATTTATTTGTATAGTTAATTAATTAAGTAATGAATCTTTAGGCTTTAGTTATTTGTTAAGTGAGTTTTATCTATCTTTGTAAAGTCTGTATTTTTGTATCTGCTTTTGAGCTTTCGAGATATGGGAGGGCAGTGACACTAGTTACTACAATTCTTAGAACTTGTAATAAGGAGAACACTTTAGATATTTTATTCAATTTAATGCTTACAACAAATATTTTTTAGGAAACACCATCATTCTCATTACACATGAGGAAACGGGTTCAGATTAGTCTTTTGCCCAAGGTCAAGTCTACATAAGATTCCCACCCAGCTCTGTCTGACTTCAAGGTCAAATGTGTGCTATGCTACCTTTATTTATGTGAGTTTCTTAGTAGAGGAGAAGTCAGGGGGGAAGGAGCTGACAGGAGAGTAGTAGGAGGTTGTTAGTGCCAGGGACAGATGAACTTTTAGCAGAGTGTTTGTTGAATCCTTGACCTCTTGGAGACTACTTTGAATTCCAGTGGAATTGAGTTCTGAGATCAGAATGGTCAATGTGATCTCGGATGGTTCTCTCCTCATTAGGATGAGGTCCCGTGAGGAGGAAGAAAGATGTAGAGGGGTGACGGTCTGGAAGTCTCTAGAAGATGCCGTTTGCTTACATACAGTATTTAGGGGACATTTAAAAGTGGGACACAACACAGAACAGAAGCCAATGTTTTCCATTCCATTTTGGAAAGGAAGGAGGGCCAATTAGGTCGATCCATTTTTCCACTTTTCCTCCCCATTTTTTCTCTTCTCCTCCTGGGAGACAGTTTGTTTGTTGGTGTAGCTGAGATGAGCAGAGAGTTTTGCAGGAGGCTCCTTTCCCAGGGAGGCTTAATTGCCAGAGACTGGGGACAGAGATGTGATCTCTAAGGATTTGTGGAAACAGAAGCAACTTTCCTTAGTCACAGAAAAGGGGAGAACAATGGGTAACAGTGAGGAGTGAGGGAATAAAACCTATTAGCTTGGCACTTGACCTGGCCCAACAAAGGATCTTTTGCACAGGTGAGAGGCTTCTTGCTGGCTCCCAGGGTCTCTTCCCATCCTGGTCCAGCCCTCTCCATCCTGTTCTTATGGATGAGGGTTATATGATCTCTCTGTATTATAATTGTTCTGGAAGCCTTTTTCTTAACCCCAAAAATTCTTCTAGGATTTTAGCATGAATCTTACTCTTCCAGAGTTTTTTGCATTCTTTCTTTCAGAACCCATTTTTTCCCATTTTTACTAATCTTAATGCATTTTTTCAAAACTTTTCCACAGTTTGCTAGAAAGAATCAGACATTTCCTGCCTGTGGATGAGATGTGGCCCAAGTATCTCAGTCAACTCTCATTTTCTCAGGATAGGAGGAGGTTCTAGAGGAGTTCTGACCACATAAGTTTTTCTTCTGGAAGTTTTCTTCTCTACGTTTACTAAGTCCCTTCTGCTTCCATTTCAGTTCCATTTCCTTCCAAGGACATGGAGGTCCCCTGGATTCCAAGGAAATATGATTGTGCAGATCCAACTGATTAGAGAAGCCCTCCCTTTGTGAAGTCTGTTTTCCAAGGACATAGGACTCCAGACCCCTGATCTGCCCTCCTCACTCCGAGGCCTTTCCTGGCATCATTGATTACATTGTTTCAAGGTAAGATTCCTCCTCTATGTATCTTGTATTTCGCCTTTCTGTTATCAAATGCTTAAAATGTTTTTTTTTCACCCCACCACTACCTTTACCATTCACCTGATTACATTTCTGTTGAGGTAGAGACCTCTTGTGTGGTTAGGTTTTGTTTCTGGATTTTTTTTTTTTTTTGGCCTCCTAATTCTTTATTCTGTGGGTAGAACTGGAGATAACTTGAGGGTTGTTTCATCTAACCTGTCACATTACTGCTTGGGAGACTGAGCCCCAGGAGAGGAAATGAATTCCTCAGGGTTTTCCCACAGGTTTTAGGAAGGATGGGGACTGTTTTGTCTTTTCAAGTCTAGAGAAGATGTGACAATGGCTAGACCTTCTGAAATGGTATTGGGAAAGCTATCTTTTCCTGATGGCATCTGACTGTTAGATTTTTGAATAAGTGTTGAAGTCATCTCCTGCTGATCCACCTTCATATGCCTATATTTCTAACTCTTATGAAAAAGTTTCTGCTTGCTGCTTCTCCACACCGTGTATATATTTTTCTGTTTGGATATTTTCTCCCATACCCCATCTTCTTGAAGGAACTCAGTGCTCTGCTGTTATTTTGAAAAGATTCCTTGGTGTTTTTGCTCTTTTTTCTTCCTGCCTGCAATTTCCTTTCATTTTATGGCTGTGCCATGAATCCAACTACTTTCTGATGCAGAACTCCCTAACACAATTTCCCATGAATCTCTTTATGATTTCTTACATACAGCATAGGGCTTTGAAACATCTGATCTGGGGGGTTCAGGATGACCTTCTTACTATTAAATATCTTCAATACTGCACAACTGAAACAATATGTATTATGGCCACTTGGTAAGACTTTAGGGGAGAAATTTGCATCAGTGGAGAGACTAGGAAGGGTCAGGCCATGACTATTGATTCTGTGCATATTGGAAGCACCTATTTCTGGTGCCCAAAGAGCCAGGAGCTGCCATGAGAAGACTTTGATGGGGAAGGACTTGAAAGAGAGGCAGAGAGGTTTTCAGGCAAAGTGGTCTGCTCCACTTTCCTAACAGGATGAAAGACTGAGTGATGCTAGGCTCTCATAGTCCCTAGAGTCCCAGAAGCCAGAGAGCTCACTGTGGTATTGATAATAGGAGAGCTCTGCCCCTATGCCTGGCTGCCCACTTCACTCAGGTGCTCCTTCAGTTTCTGTTCCTCATCCCATTTTTGTTGTTGCCTTTCCCCTGATCCCTTCCTCTTATCATCTGTGTTCTCTCTTTCTCATCATGAATGTGTTCCTTGCTCTCTATTGCATTGTCATTGTTTTCTTATTTTTTGTCTATTCTGGGAAATAACATTTCTGATGGTCTAACATTTTCCTCCTTTATTTTTCTCTACTTTACCACATCTCTTTATCTTTTCTTCTTTAGCTTGACATTTTCCCATTATTCCTTTCATCTCTTTGTTCCTCCTTTGGTCTACTGTTACTGTTCTCCTTTTAATCACCCTTTCTCTCAAGCCTCACTGCCTTCTGTGCTGTCACTCTGTGAAGCTTACTGTCATGCCTGAGGACGGGACTCTCAGTCTGCTCTAAGTGCCATGACTGTAGCGTGTATGGCCAGGTAGCTCTGGCAACAGAGATCCCATACAACACGCCAGACGTGACATTGAGATAGCATGCAGTGTTACTTTTATGTAAAAAAAGTTTAAAACTATGAATTTCTTACTTTTACTTGAAAAATTCTTAGTTGTTGCTGGTACATTTTTAAGATATTATACTACAAAGCAAGCTGAAAAAGAAAATATATGCCAGATATGTTAGTTACTGCTTATGTGACAATCTTTATTTACATTCAAGAAATGCACAAAGGCATTCTTGTCAAAAATTCAAATATTACAGGTCAAGCTAGAGTCCTTTTTTGACCCTAATAACTCACCCAATTCTAAACCTTTCTCTAAGGGTAACTACTATTATCATACTCTATGTCCTTTAGCAATTTATGTGTAGTTGTTGCTCATATTCTTGCCTGCCCACAGATAATATTACTGAACTTTATAACAACTTGATGGGTAAAAAGTTGTATCTATCTTTTAACTTGAATTTCTTTTACTAGTGAAATAAAGCAGTCTTTAAAATGTTTATTTGGGTTTTCTTTTCTGAGGATTACTGCCAATTTTATTATTTCTCTTTTAAATTGATTTATGGGAATTTTTTTTCTGTTCATTTATTTATCTTTGAGAGACAAAGAGAGAGCAAGAGCGAGTTGGGGAGGGGCAGAGAGAGAGTGGGAGAGAGAGAATCTCAAGCAGGTTCTGCACCATCAGCACAGAGCCTTGATGTGGGGCTCAAACCCACAAACCATGAGATCATAACCTGAGTTGAAATGAAAAGTTGGATGCTCAACTGAGGGGTCACCTGGTCGCCCCTCTACTTTCTTCTTTAAACTGCCAGGAATTTATTTTTGGTTGTGATATGAGGTAGCAATATAATATTTTTTTCAAACAGGTAAAAAAATGTCCAAAACCATTTATTGAATAGCTTCCCCCCCGCCCCCGGATTTGACATTGTACTATTTAAATTAGACTGTAAAATTTCACACACATATAGGTCTAATTCTGGACTTAATCTGTTCTGATGGTCAATTTGCTTATTCCTTCATCAGTACCAGACTCTTTATTTTTTTGATAACTGATAAGGTAGAGAACTGTTTTATGTTAAACATTGTGGTACTTTTTCAAAATTACTTTGGCTATTTGTTCAGCAATTATTTATTAAGCACATACAACAAGCTGTACATGCATGTTTGTTTTCACTTTATCAATTCCATGACAAATCCTACTGAGCACTCACTTCAACATTATATTTATGTATTTATTTAGACCATGTTTCTGTCTCACAGAGTACAATTTAAGAGGCATAAAAGTGCATACCATAAAGACTCTCTTTTTTACTCTCCTTCTCTTCAATCTGATTTTTATAATTCTTTCCACTGAGGTAAACAGTATGATTAGGTTTTTTGTTTCATTCTAGAGATTTTATCTATAGATATAAATATGCAAACACATTTCCTTTTATTCATGCAAATGTAAGATGTAGAATTATATAATATTACATGATATATACCATAGTATAATAATATGATTATAAACTATAACACATAATTTATATAGTAATATGTAAAATACATATGGTATACACTTATATAGTATGTAATATAGCATGTTTTATGTACAATTATAAGAACTACGTTGTTCTGTGCTGTTTTCACTAAACAGTATAATTAAGAGAAAATTCTAGGGATGTATGGGTGGCTCAGTTGGTTAAGCATCTGACTCTTGATTTCAAATCTGGTTTTTTTAAAAAAATTATTTATTTATTTATTTATTTTGAGAGTCAGAGAGAGAGAGAGATAGAGAGAGGGAGAAAGCAAGCAGGGGAATGGGTAGAGAGACAATCCCAAGTAGGCTCCCTACTGTCAGCACAGAGTCAGTTCAGGGCTCGAACTCCTGAACCATGAGATCATTACCTGAACCAAAATCAAGTCAGACACTTAACTGACTGAGCCACCCAGGTGCCCCCAGCACAGGTCTTGATTCCACAGTTTGTAAGATCGAGCCCTATGTATGATTCTAAGCTGATGGTGTAGAGCTTGCTTGGAACTCTCTCTCTCTCTCTCTCTCTCTCTCTCTCTCTCTCTCTCTCCTCAAAATAAAAAAAAATTTAAAAAGAAGAAAAGAAATCTCTATATCAACATATAGAAAACATGTTTCTTATTTGCATATTATTCCATTGTTTATTCAATCTTTCCTCTATTGAGAGATATTGAGATCATTTGCAATCTTTTCCTATTATAAACATATCCACACCAAACTATCTTATTTATGTGACATTTCACATTTATGCAAATATATTTGTAAGATATATTTTAACCCATAAATGGAGTTCTTTATATATCATGGAGTTCTTTGTATACCCAAATCATGAGTGTCAAGGATATCCTTTACTTATCCCCAGGTTACTGAAATTGGGAACAGTACATCAATTCTCAATGCCAATTCTCTCTTCTCTCCCTGCTTCCAACACAGAATTCTTTGTGTAAATATGGCTCATCTGTATATTTTTCTGTTCATTTCCTTCTCCTATGCCCCTTGGACAAATCAGGTCTCAAGAAGTTATTTGTACAAATTTCCCACAAGATTATGGTTGTACCACTCTGTCTGGAGAAGGTGCTTTCGTCTATGTTCAAGGGGTCTTTTTTTTTACTTTCTCTTTAACCTCTATTTAATTTCTAATTTCTGTTGGTGTCCCTTTCAATTTTATCTTGTGGGCTCAGCCTTCAGCTACCTCAACTTTGTCTAATATGGACTTTGTTTCTGATTTTGATCTTACTCTCCTCTTTTATGACTTCTGAGAGACTTCTAACTCTGCTTTGCCATTTCCACACTGCAAGTGTCTTATTGAGGTTTTAAGAGGAATCATATGGACTTTATATATTAATTTCAGGAAGAATTTGAATCTTTATAGTGTTGAACCTATCTATCAAAGAATATGCATAGCTTTCTTCAGACCTTCTTTTAGATCAATCAGAAATGTTTTATAATTTTTGATATTAGGGTTCTTTCCTAGGTACTTTTGAGTTTGTTGCAATTGTGAATATTTATTTTTTCTACTACTTTTACTAATTAGTTAGTAGTATTGTATGAGAAAGCTGTTGATTTTTGAGAATTGATCCTATATATAGTATAACATCACTTTAAATATTAAATTACCTTTCCACATTCCTTATAGAAAAGTCTATAATACAAAGAAATTGGAAGAGATATAACTTAATCCTACCCAAAAGGAATCACACTGATAACATCTTGGCATATTTTTTTCAGCCTTTAGAAGTACTTTAGATTTATACGTTTATTTATTTATTTATTTATTTACTTTCTTACTTATTTTTGAGAGATAGAGCGCCCATGCACATGAGCAGGGGAGGAGCAGAGGAAGAGAGAAAGAGAATCCTAAGCAGGTTCCATGCTCAGTGTGGAGCCCAACATGGGACTTTATCTCACAACTGTGAGATCATGACCTGAGCCAAAATCAAGAGTCAGTTCAACCAACTGAGCCATCCAGGCACCCCTTGAAGTACTTTAAATAGTAGATACATTTTTTTCTCAGTATCTATTAAATGTCATGCAATTACATCATTATGTGTTTAGGTGTTCCTTTCTTTGGGCACTTGGGTTCCCCTAAGTTTCTCATTTACAAAGTTTCTTAGGAAATACTTTAAGATTTTACATCTGGAAAACAAAAACCCTCTCTGTCTCAGTTTTCACACTTAGGAAATGAGGATAATGGAAAATATTCCAAGGCAGTTATGAGGATTAACTGTGAGGATGTGGCAGAGTGTTCATCATAAGACCTGGCTTATAAGAAATGGTCAAGTAATGTCAGATTTTGTCACTTCGAAACTACTAGGCATTGCTTATATTATCACCATCAATCTTTAATATCACTCTATATGATATTGTCATCCCTACCTAGGATGAGGAAGCGGAGGCTCAAAATTTTGCATAAGTGCCAGTTCACAAAGTTGGCACATGCCTTTGATGCTTAGTACTTTTTCCTGAAAAAGCAAATCCTTAATTGAGGCTGACCTTTGTAGGAGAGGCAACTATAAAGACTGAGGAACAGCCAGTTCCTAGCAGAGACAGAAGCAGTGATCACTTCAGCAATAAATTGCTCTACATTTTCTTTTCAGTTATGTGAAGAAAGTCCAGGAGTAAAAACAATGTAATCAGCAACAGCCTCTTTTCTTAAAAGTTTTCCCTGTTTTTAAAAAATTGTGTTTTATTTCTAGCATGGTTAACATACACTGCTATATTATTTTAAGTGTATGGTATAATGATTCAATACTTCTATACATCACCCAGTGCTCATCATGACAAGTGCACTTTTTAATCCCCATCATCTTTTTAACCCATCCCCACATCCACCTCCCTTCTGGTAACCAGCAATTTGTTCTTTATAGTTAAGAGTCTGTTTATTTTCTTTTATCTTTTTTAATTTTTAATGTTTATTTAGTTTTGAGAGAGAGAGACAGAGAGAGAAAGGGAGGGAGAGAGACAGAGACAGGATGTGAGCCAGGGATGGGCAGAGAGAGAGGGAGACAGAATCCAAAGTAGGTTCGAGGCTCTGAACTGTCCGCACAGAGCCCAATGCAGGGCTCAAACTCACGAACTGCGTGAGATCATGACCTGAGCTGAAGTTGGCACTTAATCAACTAAGCCACCCAGGAGCCCCAAGAGTCTGTTTCTTAATTTGTCTTTCTTTCTCCTTTTTCATTTGTTTTGTTTCTTAATTTCCACATATGAGTAAAATCATATGGCGTTTGTCTTTCTCTGACTTATTTCACTTAGCATAACACTCTCAAGCTCTATCAATGTCATTGCAAAGGGCAAGATTTCATTCTTTTTTATGGCTGAATAATATTTATATACAGGCCACTTCATACACACACACACACACACACACACACACACACACACACACACCTTCTTTTTCATCAAGTGGTGGATACTTGGGCTGCCTCTATAATTTGGCTCTTGTAAATAATGCTATAAACATAGGGGTACATGTATTTTTTGGGTAAACACAATAATGTGGTCATTGGATCATGGGGTAGTTCTATTTTTAACTTTTTGAGGAAATTCCATACTATTTTCCACAGTGAACATCCCGTATTTTTGTTAGAGATTCTTTTTCTTAAAGAGAAATTTAAAGAGTTATTCTAAATTCAGTAACATTTAAAGAGGATGACATCACTCATCAGGGAAACACAAATCAAAACCACACTGAGATACCACCTCACGCCAGTCAGAGTGGCTAAAATGAACAAATCAAGAGACTATAGATGCTGGCGAGGGTGTGGAGAGAAGGGCACCCTCTTACACTGTTGGTGGCA
>NC_043705.1:14677105-14680849 GCF_006229205.1 Suricata suricatta
GGCAGATGGACTGATCCAGGCCATCTTCACCCTGAGCTTTCCCTACTGTGGCTCCCAGGAGATTGACCATTTCTTCTGCGAGGTCCCTGCCATACTAAAGCTGGCCTGTGCTGACACCTCCCTTTATGAGACCATGATCTATGTCTGCTGCATCATAATGCTGCTCCTGCCCTTCTCTGTCATCTCTGCTTCCTACCTGCGGATCCTGGTGGCTGTGCTCCATATGCGTTCTGCTGAAGGTCGGCAGAAGGCCTTTGCTACCTGCTCCTCTCACATGGCAGTGGTCTCCCTCTTCTATGGGGCAGCCATGATCACCTACATGCGGCCCCAGGCCTACCACTCTTCCAAGCAGGACAAAGTGGTCTCAGCCTTCTATACCATGATCACCCCTATGCTCAATCCACTCATCTACAGCCTGAGGAACAAGGAAGTGGCTGGGGCTTTCAGGAAACTCCTGGGGAGATGTCCCTGTAGTGAGGGGCAGGGCTAGGTTGACACTAGCACCTGCAGATGTGGGTTCTGGTGCCTGGGAATTTGGGTTAGCCTATGTAGTTTGATTGGAAGAGAAACAAATGTGCCGTACTGAAAATAAAAGTCATTCTCTTACCAGAGTTAATCATATGAATATATCAATTCAGTTCATCATATCCATGCTGAGTATGGTTAGTGTGGAAGGAAGGCTGGGCCAATGCAGTTAAAAGTATAGAAGACACAAAGCCTATATCTCAGAGTCATCAGGTAACAAGTTTCAGCTGTTTTCCTCACCAGGAATTGCCAACAGCTGAGGAAAATGTTGCTCAATGTTGTGCTTTTCTTTGGGTGGCTGCCTGAATCCCAAAGGCTTGGTCCCTCTTGCCTTGGTTTGACTCTGAAGGGCCACCTCAGCTCCAGAGCTCCCTATAAGATCTGAAGCAACATGGGCTACTCCCTGTATCCAATTTTGCTTCCTTAACTCCTTTCCCCCAGTATTAGATCAATCCTTACAGCACTCTCCAATAAACCTTCTGCATGCAAAATCTATCTCTGTCTGATTCCAGGAAACCTAACCTGTGAAACATGGAGATGAGGGAGTGATGGTAAGTTAAAATCAAATTTGCTAAATATGTTTATGTACATGCAGCCAAAATACAATGTGGATACTGAGAAGGCTTTTTTTGCATGTCTTTCCTGAAGACACTTAAGTTTAATGCAGGGGTTGCAAACACAAATGCCCATAGGTCCAGGTAGGGCTTGTCAATGAAGAGAGCCATCTGGTGGGGATAGGTGTGGAAGGGACACTTTCTCCTCAACTAAAGCCATTTGGCTACTCTGCTCCCCACAGAATGTTTGAGCTTTAACGGGGAAAAAGATAAAGTGAAAGTTGGATAGAAGCTGGAGGTGCACCATGAATGGGCTCCACAGTTGTGCCAGAAGACAGAAGTAAGAGATGGGCAGGACAAAGAAGAGAAGAGAAAGGCATGCAGAGTAGAATGTCTGACAGCAAATGACGGTCTCTGATATATGCCAAACCTCTCCATGAGGTCTACTAAGATGACTCTCAGATTCCTATCTCTGTCCTGAACTCAAAAATAGCCTTAGAAAACCTCTTTAGATTTCTGTGTCCCCAATAGAATTTTCTGCTCCTGTGACTTTTACTGTGTCTTATATTTCAACCCTGACTCAGTAGGAAATACTGAGAAGTGAAAAGAACTGAGAAGAAGGGCATCTCATAGTCGAAGGAATGTTGTTCTTGAGCTCTCCTGTATCCGTATAACATTGACTCAGCTATGGGGTAAGGGTGTGATAAGTTCTTTAACAGGAAGAAACATGGAAAGAGTTAGGTGGGACCTAGCAGAAACTTTTCTATTACCTTGGCTTTCCCTATTTTTCCACTCAAGAAAACAAATAACAAAATAACAAAATAAAATTTTGATAGAATCACTCATTCTCAAAGTGTGATTATAATCAGAGTAATCCTACATTTGAGAAAAGCAAATACTGTATATATGAATTTAAAATATTTTTTAAGTTTTAATTTTAATTCTGCTTGGTTGAAATAGTGTTATATTAGTTTCATGCATACCATACAGTACTTTAACATTTCCATACATCATTCTGTGTTCATCATGACAAGTGCTTTTAATACCCATCACTCATTTAACCTGTCTGCCCGACTTCTTCTCTGGTAACCATCAGTTTGTTCTCTATCATTAAGAGTCTGTTTTTTTTTTTTTAATTTCTCTCTCTCTATCTGTCTGTCTGTCTGTCTGTCTCTCTCATTTTCCCCCTTTTCTCATTTGTTTTGTTTCTGGAATTCCACACATGAGTGAAACATACAGTATTGTCTTTCTCCAATTATTTCACTTAGTCTGCTGTCTAGCTACATCCATGCCATTGCAAATGTCAAGATTTCATTTGTTTTTATGGATAATATTCTATTGCATACACACACATATAATCTTCTTTACGCATTCCTCAATCGATGGACATAGGCTGCTTCTATATCTTGGCTATTCTAAATAATGCTACTGTAAACATAGGGGTAGATGTATCTCTTTGAATTAGCACTCTTGTATTTCTTGGTTAAATACCTAGTAGTATAATTGTTGGATCATAATGTACTTCTATTTTTAACTTTTTGAGGAACCTCCTTAATGTTTTCCAGAGTAGCTGCACCAAGTTGCATTCTCACCAACAGCGGAGGAGGGTTCCCCTTTTTCCACATTCTCACCAACATTTGTTGGTTCTTGTGTTGTTGCCTTTAGCTATTCTGATAGGTGTGACATGATATCTTATTGCCGTTTAAATTTGCATTTCTCTGATGATGAGTGATGTTGAGCATCTTTTCAGGTATCTGTTGGCCATCTGGATGTCTTCTTTGGAGAAATGTCTTTTTATTTTTTCTGCCCATTTTTATTGGATTATGTTTTTTGGTTGTTGGTTTCTACCAGTTCTTAAATTTATTTTTGATACTAACCCTTGCTCAGATATGTCACTTGCAAATATCTTCTCCCATTCTATAGGTTGCCTTTTAGTTTTGTTGATTGTTTCCTTTGCTTTTGGGATGAAATCCCATTAGTTTATTTTTGCTTTTTTCACCCTTGACTCAGGAGACATATTTAGAAAGAAGTTGCTGTGGTCAATGTCAAAGAAGTTACTTCCTGTGTTCTTCTCTAGGATTTTGATGGTTTACTGTCTCACATTTAGGTCTTTAATATACTTTGAACTTATTTTTGTGTATGGATAAGAAAGTGGTCCACTTTTATTATTACATGTGGCTGTCCAAAACTATTTGTGGAAAACATTGCTTTTTATCCCATTGGATAGTCTTCCTGCTTTGCCAAAGGTTAATTGATCATAGAATTGTGCGTTCATTTCTGGGTTTTCTATTCTACTCTCTTGATCTACATACTATTTTGTTACAGTTCCATACTGTTTTCATTACTACAGCTTTATAATATACTTTGAAGTCTGGAATCATGATACCTCCACCTTTGCTTTTCCTTTTAAGATTGATTTGGCTATTTGAAGTCTTTTGTGATACCATAAAAATTTTATACTTGTCTGTGAAAGATGCTGTTGGTATTTTTTTCCATAATATTTTATTGTCAAATTGTTTTCCATGCAACAGCCAGTGCTCTTCCCCTTAAGTGCCCTCCACCATCACCACCACCTCTTTTCCCCCCTCCCCCTTCCCCTTCAACTCTCAGTTCATTTTCAGCATTCAATAGTCTCTCAAGTTTTGCATCCCTCTCTCTCCCCAAC
>NC_043705.1:14680949-14682918 GCF_006229205.1 Suricata suricatta
TGAGGATAGTTTGCTCTAGC
The DNA here is from genome assembly GCF_006229205.1 of Suricata suricatta. Lineage (NCBI taxonomy): Eukaryota > Metazoa > Chordata > Mammalia > Carnivora > Herpestidae > Suricata > Suricata suricatta. Next base: position 14,680,970 of record NC_043705.1, read on the forward strand.
TTTGAGAAGAATGTTGGTGCAGTTTTGATGGGGATTGCATTGAATGTGTAGATTGCTTTGGATAGTAATTACATTTTCAAAATGTTTATTCTTCGGATCCATGAGCACGGAATGTTTTTCATTTTTTGGTGTCTTCTTCAATCTCTTTCATAAGTTTTCTATAGTTTTCATCATATAGGTCTTTTATATCCTTGATTGGGTTACTCCTAGGTATTTTATGGTTTTTCGTGCAATTGTGAATGGGATCAGTTTCTTGATTTCTCTTTCTGCTGCTTCATTCTTGTTGTATAGGAGTGCAACTGATTTCTGTACATTGATTTTGTACCCTTCAATTTTACTGAATTCATTGATCAGTTCTAGAAGGCTTCTAGTGGAGTCTGCCAGGTTTTCCATGTAGAGTATCATATCAACTGCGAAAAGTGAAAGTTTGAGTTCTTCATTGCCAATGCTGATGCCTTTTATTTCCTTTTTTTGTTGATTGCAGAAGCTAGGACCTCCAGCACTACGTTAAACAACAGGGGTGAGAGGGGCATCCCTCTCGTGTTCCTGATCTCAGGGGGAAAGCTCTCAGTTTTTCCACATGGAGGATAATATTATCTGTGGGCTTTTCATAAACCACTTTTATAATGTTTAGGTAAGTTCCTTCTATTCCGACTTTCTCAAGGGTTTTTATTAAGAAAGTGTGCTGTATTTTGTCAAATGCTGTTTCTGCATCTATCAACAGGATCATATGGTTTTTATCTTTTTCTTTTGTTAATGTGTTGTATCACATAGATGGATTTGCGAATACTGAACCATTCCTGTAACCCAGGAATGAATCCCACTTGATCATGATGGATAATTCTTTTTATTTGCTGTTGAATTCGATTTGCCAGTATATTGTTGAGTATTCTTGCATCTGTATTCATTAAGGATATTGGCCTGTAGTTCTCTTGCTTGGCTGGGTCACTGTCTGGTTTGGGTAGCAAGGTGATGCTGGCTTTGTAGAATGAGTTTGGAAGTTTTCCTTCTATTTCTATTTTTTGGAATAGTTTGAGAAGAATGCTTTAATGCTCTGCTTTAAATGTCTGGTAGAATTCCCCTGGGAAGCCTTCTGGCCCTGGGCTCTTATTCACTGGGAGGTTTTTGATAAGGGATTCAATTTCTTCACTGGTTATCAGTCAATTCATGCCTTCTATCTCTTCCCGTTTGAATTTTGGCAGTGCATGTACTTTTAGGAATTTGTCCATTTCTTCTAGGTTTTCCAGTTTGTTGGCATTCAGTTTTTAATAGTAATCTGTGATGATTGCTTGTATTTCTAAGGGATTGGTTGTAATAGATCCTTTTTCATTCATGATTTTGTCTATCTGTTGCTCTCTCTTTTCTTTCTAAGGAACCTGGCTAGATGTTTATTAATTTTGTTTATTTTTTCAAAAAACCAAATCTTGGTTTTATTGATCTGCTCCCCTGTCTTTTTGGATTCTATATTGTTTATTTCTGCCCTGATTTTTATTATTTCTTTTCTACTACTCGGTTTTGGGTGCTCTTGCTGTTCCCTTCTAGTTCCAGTAGGTGCTCTGTTAGATTTTGAATTTGTGCTTTTTCTAGTTTGTTGAAATAGGCCTGGATTGCAATATACTTTCCTCTTAGGACTGCCTTTGCTACGTCCCAGAGAGTTTGGATTGTATTTTCGTTTTCATTGGTTTCCATATATTTTTTAATTTCTTCTCTAATTGCCTGATTAGTCCAATCATTCTTTAGTAAGGTGGTTTTTAACCACCAAATTTTTGGAGGTTTTTCAGACTTTTTCCTGTGGTTAATTTCAAGTTTCATAGCATTGATATCTGAAAGTGTGCATGGTATGATCTCTATTCGTTTATACTTATGGAGGTCTGCTTATGCCCCAGTATGTGGTCTATCTTGGAGAATGTGCCATGTGCACTCGAAAAGAAGGTGAATTTCCTAACTTC
>NC_043705.1:14683418-14698990 GCF_006229205.1 Suricata suricatta
ATGGGACGGACACGACATCCCCACATGAAAAGTCCCACAGATAGGGACATGACACCTCCACACAAAAAGTCCCACAGATGGGAAACAACATCCCCCACAACAAGTACCAGAGCTGGGACACGTCTTCCCCTCATGACAAGTCCAAAGATGGGACATGTCATCTCCACATGACAAGTCCTACAGATTGCACATGACATCCCCACATGACAAGTCCCACAGAGGGGTCATGACGCCCCATAGGACAAGTCCCACAGATGGGAAACGACGTCCCCACACGACAAGTTCCACAGTTGGGGACATAACATTTCACACGACAAGTCCCACATATGGGGACACACATTCCCACACGACAAGTTTCACAGGTGGGACACAACGCCCACACGACAAGTCCCACAGATTGGACACGACATCCCCACATGAAAAGTTCCACAGATGGGACAAAAATTCCCCACAGGACAAGTTCCCCAGAAGGGGACACAACATCCCCACTTGACAAGTCCCACAGACGGGACACGATGTCCCCACTGGACATGTCCCATAGATGAGACACGATGCCCAACAGAACAAGTCCCAAATGATGAGGACACACGCCACCACACGACACGTCCCACAGATGGGCACACGACTGCCCACACAACAAATCCCACTGATGGGACACGACGATCCCATGCAACAGGTCTTACAGGTAGGACACGACGTCCCCACATGACAGATCCCACAGAAGGGACACGATGTCTTCACATGACAAGTTCCACTGATGGGTCCAGGACATCCCCACATGACAAGTCCCATGGATTGGATATGTCGTCCCCACATGACAAGTCCCACAGATGGATCCAGGACGTTCCCACACGATACATCTCACAGATGGGAATACGTTGTTCCACACGACAAGTCCACAGATGGGGACACGAGGTCCCCACATGACAAGTCCACAGATGGGGACACGACATCCCCACATGAAAAGTCCCACAGATCGGCACATGACGTCCCCACATGACAGGTCCCACAGATGGAACACAACGCCCCCACACAACAAGTCCCACAGATGTGGACACGATGTCCCCACATGAAAATTCCTACAGATGGGGACACGACATCCCCACAGGACAACCCTACACATGGAGCACGATGTCCCTCCATGACAAGCCCACAGATGTGACGTCTTCACATGACAAGTCTACAGATGGGACATGATGCCCCTACACTACAAATCCCACAGATGGGACATGATATCCCCATAGGACAAGTCCTACAGATGGGGACATGATGTCCCCACACAAGTCCCACAGAGGGGATACGATGTCCACACAGGACAAGGCCCACAGATGGGTCAAGATGCCCCCACACAACAAGTCCCACAGATGGAACATGATGTCCCACATGACAAGTCCCATAGTTGGGAACACGACGTCCCCACACAAGTCCCACAGATGAGGACTGGACGTCCCCACACAACAGGTCTCACAAATGGGACACGATGTCTTTACACGACAAGTTCCACAGATGAGACAAGACATCCCCACACGACAGGTCCCACAGATGGGGATACAACGTCCACACTTGACAAGTCTCACAGATGGGGACACAATGTCTTCACACATCAAGTCCCACAGATGGGGACATGATGTCCCATACAAGTCCCACATATAAAGACACGACATTCCCACATGACAAGTCCCACAGATGTGGACAAGATGTCCCTACACAACTAGTACCACAGATGAGGACATGTCCTCCCTTACGACAAGTCCCACAGATGTGGACAGGACGTTTCCACATGACTAGTCCCACAGATGGGGACATGACATCACCACATGACAAGTCCCACAGATGGGACATGACGTCCCCACACGAGTAGTCCCACAGATGGAGACACGACGTTTTCACATGTCAAGTCCCACAGATGGGGACATGACACCCCCACAAGACACGTCCCACAGATGGTGTTGGGGCCCAGTAGGCCAAAAAACTTCCTGCATAGAGACCATGATGGGAATGCCTCCAGTGCACAGGAGTCTATATGGTGACCATGATGGCAAGGCCTCCGGGGCGCAGGTGAACTATTTGGGAAGTTGCGGATCAAGTTGAAAGACTGTGAAACTTTGACCTTCTGGTCTACACATGTGGCTTCTGTTTATCCTGTCTATGATTTTCTCTCGTTGCTTTTCAAAGAGGCATATACTTTTAGGCTTTGAATCGACTTAGTGATGCCAATCTTCCCTTACATTATTTTTTTCCAGCTCATTGCCTGCTATTGGGGGTAAACACAATCCTCTGTCTAAGATTTACTTCTTGGAAGATAAGGGTCTTGCCCATAATTAACTGCCAAAGGGCCTCAAGGAAAGTAAAACTCCCCAAAGAAAATTCTTTAGCCTTATCTTGTGTATAAAGACAGACTTCTGTTAAGGAATCCTTATCTTGTAGTGATTTATAGGTTTCTGTTTTTTACTCCAGTTCTCTCTTCCTGAAAAGAATGATCCTTTCAAGAACATGTTTTTACTTTTTCAAGGACCATAAACTAGGTATTGCACCGACACCAACTCCCTACTCAGAGACCCTTATACTGAGGTGCATGGGCTGGTCCCCCACACCAAGTGGCACCCCAACAGGGACCTGAGTAGAAGGCATTTCAAAGGTAAGTGGGATATTCTCTGAAATAGTTCTACTCCTTTCTGGTTGGTTAGGATCTCACCCAGGGCACCGCAGGCCCCTCTATGCTTCAGATAGAGAAAAAGGAAGGTGTGTATAGGATAGAGATTGCCCAGTTAAGTTGTTTCTCTAAACGTCTCAGTCTTGTCTGTAAAACCTCTGTGGGAGGGAATGTTATAGCCTCTGGTGTGTATGTGAGAGTGAATGTGTGGCTTGGTTTGGCTTGCCTGCCAAGTTCGATTTTGTGGCTCCACGGGTGGGCACCCTTAAGGTCCCCAAAAGCCTACGGAGTCCGAGTGGGCCTGGTCTGCGATACCATGGTGAATAGCATATGGTCTATGGCGGCATCAGAATAGTTTCCGATTGTAAGTCAAAACGCTGAGTCCACTACAGCTAAGAATCACCTAAGTTCCTTCGGGATACAGCCAGACAGGATTCTGATTGGTCTCCTCATTATAGGGGGCACCCCTACCATTTGTCTGTCTTTGCGTCACCATATCATAAGAAATAGGGATGGGCAATACAGCTTCTAAAGAGAGAAAACTTTTTACTGCAATACTTTTGCACCTCCTTAATCAGAGAGGGATTAAGGTGACTCATAACCAAATGGCAAGATTTTTACTTTGTTCAGGAGCAATGTCCTTAGTTTCCAGAAGAGGGCACTGTTAACTTACTGTGGTAAATAAGTCGTGCATTTTTTCCCGAGCTGTATGCAACATCTCTGGGGCTGCAGATCACTTAAAAGCTGTGTGTTGGGTAGGAAATATCTGGCATAAGCTGCATGCAGTGGACCACAGGCAAGTTAGGGGCTCTTGGAGCCATTGTGGAGCTGAATTCACATCCTTCCTACCACAAGAGGGCTTCCTGGAGGCTTCATGAGATGGTAAAAGAAAGAGATTGGACGGGTACCTGGCAGGCTCAGTCAGTCAAGGGTCCGGCTCTTGATTCAGCTCAGCTCAGGATCTCATGCTTCAAGAGTTCATGTTTCAGAGCCCAATGTGTTGACAGTGGGGAGCCTACTTGGGATTATCTCTCTCCCTCTGTTTCTGCCCCTCTCCTGCTTAGTCTGTCTCTTTCTCAAAATAAATAAACTTTAAAATAAAGATACTGATGAGAATAACAGATACTTCAGGAATTGAGGCAGAAGTTATGTGACCCAATATTTAGTATATTTAGTGTATTTTTCATGTCAGGGAGCTACAAGGGAGAAGTATTGGTGACGAAATTTGTATGTGAGAGTCCTGGTCACATAAGACCCCTCTTGGCCCCTTTCTTCTTTTATCCTCACTTCTTATCCCAAAACATAAGTCACAAATATAATGGAAATATACAACATACGTTTGTATATATAAAACAGATGTGTGTGCATGTATGTATCATACTGACAGAGATGGAAGGAGAGATGAAGGAAGGAGAGAGACAGAGGGAGAAAGGAAGGAAGGAGCTTTTTAACTAGCTTCTTTCTAAAGGGCCACTGAGTCCAAAGAACATCTGTTTGATCTTCAAAACATACTGCCTAGGGACACCTGGGTGGCTCGTTTGCTTAAGCAATTGACTTGGTTTGGGCTCAGGTTGTGATCTCGAAGTCCCTGGGATCCAGACCCATGTCTGGCTTTGTACTGACAGCTGGATCCTGCTTGGGCTTCTCCCTCTTCCTCTGCCCCTTCTCCCCTTCTGTACACACTCTCCCCCCGACCTCTAAAAAAATGGATAAACATTAAAAATAAAACCATCCTGCCTAAGCCCACAACACACTGACAGCTCATGGTTTATAGCTTGATGTCCACCCTATGTGGGCAGACTCAGTACAACAGTTCAGCCATGTGTGACTCATACTTAATTATTGTTTATCCCCCCCATCAATTAAACACTTTTTATACCTATAAGATTTGTAATTAGATAATCATTTAGTTAAATACACAAAATCAAGCTGTATTTTTGTATCCAAAATACTATCATAATCACAGTCAAGTATAAAATAGAATATGAAAACCCAGGCGGAATATCCTTCTTGCATTGTGTTTACAGTTCACTGTGGTGTTTTGAAAGCTTTCACGCTTGCTAAAGATGGAGGTAGTACTCCATTCAGAGGTCCACTCTTTGATTCTGCACAAAAGTGTTTCTTGTGGCTTGGCTTGCTATAATTTTTCTGGTGGGCTCTACTTGTAAAACTTTTATAATATATTCATCTTTGGACGAGGTAAAGGGTATCACAGTGAGGTGACTATTAATAGATGAGGTGCATGAGCCTGACCATGACACTCCCTTGTACTTTCTGCTCAGTTGCTGTTAGAGAAGTCAACCAAGCTGATGGCCTTAGCTCCAGTATGTTTCTCTTTGCCTCACAAGCTCTAATCTGTCTCTCATGGACCAAGTACCCAGGTTCTTTTTTGTTTCCATTTTCTGATTCTGTGATCCCTTAGTGTACTAGAAATTTCCAGAAGATGGTAAAAGGGGATCTTCTTGTGTCTATTTGTACATAAACCTTTTCCTCTGGGAACTAGAGCACCAGTATGAATTATTTCTCAGTAGTGTTCTTTAGCTTTAAAGGATTAATTTCCTACTATGTTTATTTTTTAAAAATTTAAGGGAAATAAAAGAGAGTTAAAACACATTTTTATTTTCCTAGGTTTCATTGTTTAAAATTATAGGCAGTCAGGAGAAGCTGATTGATATTCTCTTAGCCAGGTGTCCGGTTTTCATCAAAAGACCCTCTGGTATTTGGAGGTTGTTTCATTCAACCCACAGAATGACATAATACATAATACTTGCATTTTTTGGTGTGTGTTTCCTCACGGTATAGATTCTCTTCCATCTAAAAGCTACGTAATTCTCCTAAAATAGAAAATTACCTTTGCAACTCTCAGAAATTATTTAATATCTGTGTTGACAGTATTTCTTATTTATACTCCATGTTACATTTTACATGTTTTGTGACAGGTTAAGGTAAATCATATTGTCAATATACAAATAGGTGCTTAGTTGATCAATAAACATGATTATGGCTTAAGATGTATTATGACATACCTTTACTCTCTTTTAAAGAGTAAAAGGTCTTTTACTGTGATATATTTTTTTAAGTTTATTTATTTTGAGGGAGAGGGCACAAACAGGGTAGGGGTAGAGAGCAGGGGAGTGGAGAGAAAGACTGAATCCCAAGCAGGCTCCACACTGTCCTCACAGAGCCCAATGCAGGGCTTAATCTCATGAACCGTTATGTGACCTGAGCTGAAATCAAGAGTCGGATGCTTAACTGAGTCAGCTACCCAGGAACCCCTTCAGCTGTGATATTTAAGGAAGGCCAATGGTATCCACTTAGCATTGCTGCACTAACTGGTGCTAATTCTTTATTTACATCTTACTATTTTTCTGAACACTGCTGAATGACCTACACTGATCTCCTCAGCAAAGAAAAATCAGCAGTGAGCCAACTCTTCCCTAAAGGAAGCAATTAAGTCATCCTTCTATGAGTTGCTTAGTGATTCTGAGGAAAGCTCGAATCTGGCTAATCCAAAGTAAAATGATTACAGTGATTTTTACAGAAATTTTGAGATTAATCACTGCTGTTCTTGAAAAGGCTATGTGCTTTTTGCCAATTATTATGAGTACTCTGAAGAATAAAGACATAATTATAGAGAATTGCTATCTCATTTAAGAACAGTAGGGATATAATGGTACCTGAGAACCCAGACTGCTACCCTCATCTTACTTTGCATAGATTGTGGATCCTATTTTAAATTGCTTTCCATTTTTCACTTTCATGGATAGGAAAACTCTCCATGGTATCAGCAGCCAGAGGGCCTTGCTTGACAACTTTTCACCCAAGCAAGGAAATGTAAAGACAGGCCATAAAGAACAAAATATGTAACTCTCTGAAAATTGCTCTAACTGGTAAACACCTCTCATATATTCCAGAAATTTTAAGTAAAAAATAACATGTACTTGCATCTTGAGAATAAAAGTTGTCAATTATTTAAAAACAACATATCTGCTTGATGTTATTCTACAGCACAGGATTCTAGCAATTTTGTTTGTAAACATTAAAAGTTTTGGACTTGAAAAAATAACATTCTCCTTCTCAAACCAGGGATTGACAAACCTTCAAGCCAAAGATCAGAGGGTCGAACATTCATGATTTCAGCAGCATCTTCAAAGAGAACCATGAGACGTTAGCCAAAGGGAAAAAACAGGAGGAGAGGCTTTCCCTGTCATATGTAATTAATCCCCTGTTCCTTCAGAGTTCTTGATAGGGAGGCCTGGAGAATGGGGAGGAACATGAGAGCTTTGGAAAAAATGTCTAAGGATTTCCAAGGGCATGTCCTCAGCTATTTGTGTATCTGGTAGAGTGGATTTCTATTCTAATTCATTGAGATCAATGCGTATGTTTCTGTGATTGTGTGTGTCTGGGTGTTCCTATGACACTTTGTAATTACTTCTAGGAAGAATATATAAGAGTTTCAAAATGGTAAATGCTCCAAAATGTCAGTATTACATTAATGCACCCAGGTATAAGGATGTTGAGAAATTCTAAAGGAAATATCCTATGTTGCTAGAACCTGAGAATACTGTACACTTAACAGTGTTTAAACTAAGAATACTTTAAAGAGAAAAATTGAGAACATCTGGTTAAAAGCTTAAAACCAAAAAATCCCTGAGTATTCCATGTATACTTGAAGAGAATATACATTCTAATGTTGGATCTAGTGTTCTCTTAATGGCAAATAGGTCAAGTTGGTTGACGTTAGTGCTTAAAGAATCACTCCCTCACCCTTTGTATGTTCCTGTCATATAATTATTTCTACATATGCTCTAAGCTCAATATTACATTGTTATGTTTATTTTAAAGTCCGTGACGTTTAAAGAGATTTTCTTTAAAAGCTTTTATATTTATCAGTATGTTACTCATTCCAGTTTTTCATTTGTTTCCATAAAACTTGCTTTCTAAATGGTGTCCTTTCCCTCCAGAATCATAAAAAAAGGTCCTCCCTCTTGTACTACAAGAATTTTCCAGCTGTGAAATGTCTTTATTTAATGCATTTATTTAATTTCTAATGCCTTCATTTTTGATGACAAATTGTAAGAATTTTTGAGGATAGGTATTTTGTTTCTTTTAGTATTTCAGGGGTTTAATTCTGTGGTCTTGACTCAGACACAGTATTGAAGATTGATACACTGTATGTAATGTATTTCTTTAGATTCTAATATGGTTTTCTTTCTCTTTCTGGATGCTCTCAGTTTTTACTTTTTTTTGGATGTTGATTATATTGTGCTAGGTACATTTTGTGGTGTGTGTGTGTGTGTGTGTGTGTGTGTGTGTGTGTGTTTTGCATTTTTTTTGCTTGAAGAACTGTGAGTTACTTGGATATCTTATTTCTTCTGACATTTTCTTTTCTAGTACTTCATTACCCCTTGTTAGACTGATGTTATCTTGCAGAGCTTGGACACTCTTTTTCATCTTTAGGACTCTTTTCCCCCCTATTATCTTTCAGTTTAGATACGGTTTCTTGCTCTGTCCTTAAAGTTCACTGCTTTTCTCTTTTATAGCTAACACAATTATATGCCCATTGAATGAATTCTTTATCACTAATGACCATGATTTCATATCTGGTATTTTTTTTTTAATGATTTCAATCCTGAGTAAATCTCCCAGCGATTTGCATATGTCATTCAGCTTTTCCACTAGTTATTTGGAAGTTATGGTCTAAAATGGATCACCTGAGCCTGCTTGTATCGACTTCTTACTCAACAGTAGGTGCCATTTTCTTGCTTTTTTCATGTCTTACACTTCTTCATTGCATTTTGCACATTGAATGTGGAAAAAACAAACCCACGTCAGATAAGTGTCCAACTTCAGCTCAGGTATGAATTTGAGCCCTGCACTGGGCTCTGTGCTAACAGCTCAGAGCCTGGAGCCTGCTTTGGATATTCCCTCTCTCTCTCTCTCTCTCTCTCTCTCTCTCTCTCTCCTCCTTCTGTCTTGAAGCTCTGTCCCTGAGTCTCACAAAAATAAATAAACATTAATTTTTAAAAAATGGTATGGAAGAGGTAAATGGTACTTATTCTCCCAAAAGAGCCTGTTTATTTTTCTTTTAGGCCATTAGAGTGGGGATTTGAGTCAATTTATGCTGTAATTTAGTGGGTCTAGATTTTTTTTTTTTGTTTTTGCTTTAATTAGATGTAGTGTACATAGGTCAGCGGATTTTGGAGGGTGGGACCATAACCTTCCTTTTATCAATCTCAATTTCAGCCAATGGCACACTTAAGGAGAAGCTGAGGGCTGGAAGTTTGGTCTCATATTTGCTGTGCTGTTTATTTTACTTTAACTTGTCCTGTGGGCCTGCACCTTAGGGGTGTCACTCCCAGTTCTACCCCTTCTCTAGTGGTAGATGATGTTTTGGTTGACCCCAAATGAGCTCCCAAAACCTGCTTTCATCTGGTAATCTGGGGACTTACTGGGTGGCTGTGCTAATGACATAACAAACACCAAATGTAAGAAATAAAAGTGTATTAGTCTTCAAACTAGCAGAGATTCTCAAGCAGAGAGCCTTCAGCGGCATGCAGTTGGTGGTGACAGGTGACTGGAGGAAAGACAGGATCAGAGCAGTGAAAAGAAGCTTTCATTTCTTAAGAGTTGCCAACCATGTGGGTGGATTTGAACCCTCACTGACACTTGAAGATGTTGCCAAAAACAGAGATTCCTTTTCTAAATGGATCATAACATGCCATAAACACTGTTTATCAGGCAACCTGGGTGGCATAGTTGGTTAAATGTCAGATTCTTGGTTTCGGCTCAGGTCATGATCTCATGGTTTATGGGTTTGAGCCCCATCTTGGGCTCTGTGCTGGCAGCATGGAGCCTGCTTGGGATTCTCTCTCCCCCCTACCTCTGCCCCTTCCCCACTTATGCATTCTCTGTCTTTCTCAAACTAAATGAAGAAAATTAAAAAAAAAAAAAAAGACGACTGTTTATCAACTTAACATATATGAGATGTTTGAGCTATCTGGTGGGAGGGTGGACTAGAGGACAGGTGAGTGAAGGTCCTTCATAGAGTGTCCCTGATTCAAAAGGGACCTGTGCAAATAGTAGTCAGTTCAACTTCATATCCTGGTAGTCTCTTCTCATTGCAGATGGCCAGTACCTCACCCAGTGTAAGAAAGACCTGGAGAATGGAGCATTTTGGAATCCTTGTCCTTCCCTCAGATGACATACAGAAGGAGTTTTTTGATTCATTCTCAGGGACCTTTCTCTCACTTGGATTATCATACCCTGGTTGTAAAAATTTGCTTGGCTTTCCTGTTATGCTCTCAGACCATCTCAGGCCTGGTGCACCTGTGCCTTCCAGGAGGTCTTTTTCATTTTTCTTCTCACCATTTCTGGAGCTTTAGCAAAGCCTGTGAAGGAGGATTGGCAGGCAGGTGCAAATTCTCTTTGTAACTGGGGCACCCAAGGATCCGGGAGCTCATATGCAACCTTTGCAAATTCATTGAGAATCTGGGCATGTTTCCTTCCTACCTCCACTCTGCCAGAATAGAAAGCTTATGTCCATCAGGAAAATTTCCTATTGGATTTTAGTTTATTAGGTTACTTTGCAACACCAGCTCTTTGATAGGGTTAAAGTAAGCATGATTTGTAAGATAATTCATCTTGTTCTCATTATTGAAGGAGGAGAGTTTTTATTTCTTGTTGAGACTTCCTCAGTATGGATCTCACTTTTTCTGTAAGCCTTTTAATTTTTGTTAAAAGTGATACATGGTAGATGATATATTATGGCAATTCAGGACTCTTTATATTTTCCTGAATTTTCTTTACCATGTTTTTGGTACTTAATCGATGCAGTCAGTCTCCTTCTTGGTGTGTGGTTGCTGATGCTTTATTCTTTAAATGCTTAGTCCCTGTGTGTGCATGTTATTGGGTTCAGCCAATTATTTGGGTAGCATTTATGTCTAAACTCCTTGAACCTACAAAGTTGCTACCCTCAGCTCTTAAATCTGAGTGGTTTGGACAGTATATTGAGAATTCAGCCTATACTTAGGTCTCTCTTGGCTTTTCAGGTTTTCTTTTAAATTTTTTAATTTTTATTCATGAGCAACAGGGTCAGAGCATGAACAGGGGAAGAGGCAGAGCAAGAGAGGGACACAGAATCAGGAGTAGGCTCCAGGCTCTGGGCCATCAGCACAGAACTCAACAGGGGCTAGAACACCCATGGAGTGAGATCATGACCCGAGTTGAAGTCGGACAGCTATCCAGTTGTCCGGTTATCCGACTGAGCCACCCAGGTGTCCCGTCTTGGCTTTTACTTACTAGAGCACTCTCCCTGATCTTCCTTGGAATCATGCTGAGTTTCTCAGCAAAATATATGAGAGGGACTTACCTTGCCTTCTATTTGTGGAAGACAGGTTCCTTGCCCACTTGGGATCACGACTCCATGGAAGAACTACACTTTTTTTCTTTTCCTTTTCTAATGTGTTTGCTGTTTATACTGGTGGCGATGCCTTGGGTTTTGCCCTCCGCTTCAAATGAAATCTTCCTCCTCTGGAAGTAAGACTACTAATTCTTTTGCCTATATTAGTGGTTCATGTGTGCCTACAAACAGAAGGTTTTTGCCTAATATTACAGATTAGTTCTGTCTACGTTTAGCCTTTCTTTAAATAGAAACACAGAGGGTTGGGTGGCTCAGTCAGTTAAGCATATGTGGACTTCAAGAAATAAGACAAAGGAGCAAAGGGATAAAAAAGAGGCAAATCAAGAAACATGTGCTTAACTGTAGAGACAAACTGATAGTTACCAGAGGGGATCATGGAGAGGAGGGGATGGGTGAAACAGGTGATGGGAATTATGGAGTGCACTTACAGGAGTTAACTGTATGTTATCTAAGGGAATTTAAATATAAACTTAAAGAATTATTGCAAGAAGTGTCATATTGGTGAGTCATTGGTATTTAAGAAATTGAGGATTTAGGGTTTTTCCCCCTAAAACACAGTATGATTCCCAGTGAAGTACTTGGATATATTTGCCAAATAAATAAATGGATACATTTGGGACTGAGTCTCCAGCCTGAAGGATATGTTTAATTAGATCAAAATGGATTGCAATTAGAAAATGCAGCTTCTTAAAATTAAAATTTACTCATAAATATTTGAAGAATACAGTGTTACAATAAATACTGCCCAATATGATTAGCAGTTTCAGGAAAATGTAGTATCAGAAAATATAAGCATCAGAATATCATAAGAAATGGTTTCTCTTAAAGCAAGATATAATTATTTTCATATACACATATAAGGAACTGTAAGTTCCTAATTGTGATTATAGGCTGAATATTACATTATGTTGTATTTGATTACACATAATTATGCTCAATTTGAACATATTTGAAATATAATTATGTGAAAACTCTTTTTGGATAAATTAACAGAATGATTTTTTGATAGGATATTTTATTTTTTAAATATTACTTAGTTAACATACAGTGTATTATTGATTTTAGGAGTAGAATTCAGTGATTCTTAACTTACATACAACACCCAGTGGTCATCACAAGTCCCTTCTTTATTATTCGTCATCCATTTAACCCATCCCCTGCTCACTCTACTCGAGCACCCCTCCAATTGTTCTCAATAGTTAGGAGCCTGTTTTCTGGTTTGCCTCTCTTCCCCTGTTCTACCATGTACATCTGTTTTGTTTCTTAAATTCCAACTTAGTTGGGACTTATCAACTAGATGCCAACTAAGCATGGCATTGCAAATGGCAATATTTCATTCTTTTTTATAGCTGGGCAATATAGTACACACACACACACACACACACACACACACATACACGCACACACCACATCTTTATCCACTTATAAGTGGATGGACATCTGAGTTCTCTCCATAGTTTGTCTATTGTTGATAATGTTGCTATGAATATTGGGAAGCATCTATCCCTTCAAATGTGTGTTTTTGTATCCTTTGGGTAAGTACCAAATACGGAAGTTGCTGGATCTTAAGGTAGTTCTATCTGTAGTATTTTGAGGAAATTCCATGCTGTTTTCCAAAGTGGTGGCACTAGTTTGCATTCCTACCAATGGTGCAAGAGGATTTCCTTTTCTCTGAATCTTCAACATCGGTACTTTCCTGAGTTGTTAATTTTAGCCATTCTGACAGGTGTGAGGTGGTATCTCACCATGGTTTTGATTTGTATATCCCTCATGATGAGTGACTTTGAGCATCTTTTCATGTGTCTGTTAGCTGAATATATTCTTTGGAAAAGTGTCTATTCATGTCTTCTGCCCATTTCTTAACTGGGTTATTTTTTTTCTTGGGTGTTAAGTTTGATAAGTTGTTTATCAGATATGTCATTTACAAATATGTTCTCTCATTCCGTAGGCTGCCTTTTAGTTTTGTTGATTGTTTCCTTCTCTATGCAGAAGTTTTTTTTATCTTGATGAAGTTCCAATAATTCATGTTTGCTTTAGTTTCTATTGCCTTTGTAGATGTGTTTAATAAGAAATTGTTCCGAGTGAGGTCAAAGAACTTGCTGCTGTGTTCTTCTCTAGGATTTTGATAGTTTCCTGTCTTAGATTTAGGTCTTTCATCTACTTTTATTTATTTTTGTGTATGGTACAAGAAAGAGGTCTAATGTTTTTGTTTTGCATGGTGCCATCCAGTTTTCCCAACACTGTTTGTTGATGAGACTGCCTTTTTTCCATTGAATATTCTTTTCTGTTTTGTCAAGGACGAGTTGACCATATATTTGTGGGTCCATTTCTGTGTTTTCTAATTTGTTCGATCTGTGTGTCCAGTGTCCATTTTTTTCTGCCAGTACCATGCTCTCTTGATGACTATGTCTTTGTAATATACCTTGAAATCCAGAATCATGATGCCTCTGATTTTGTCTTTTGTTTTCAGGACTTCTTTGCTATTCAGGGACTTTTATAGTTCCATACAAATTTTAGGATTATTTGTTCTAGTTCTAAAAAAAATTCTGGCGGTATTTTAATAGGGATTGCATTAGAGGTGTAGATTGCTTTGGGTAGTATTGACATTTTAAATTTTTTTATTTAACTTTATTTTGAGAGTGAGAGTGTGTGAGAGAGAGAAAGAGAGCACAAACAGGGGAGGGGCAGAGAGAAAGGGGGTCAGAGAAAGAATCCCAAGCAGGCTCCGTGCTCTCAGTGTCGAGCCTGATGTGGGGCTCCAACTCAGGAACTGTGTAAACATAACCTGAGCCAAAACCAAGAGTTGGAAGCCTAACTGGGTGCCTCTGGGTAGTATACACATTTTAACAATTTTTGTTCTTTCAATCCTTGAGCATGGAATGCTTTTCCATTTTTTTGTGTCATTTCCAATTTCTTTCATAAGTGTTCTATAGTTTTCAGAGTATGGATCTGTTATCTCATTAGTTATGTTTATTTTTAGGTATCTTATGTGTTTTGATGCAATTGCTAGTGAGATCCATTCCTTATTTCTTTTTGATTTTTTTCTTGCTGTTTTATTATTGGCATATAGAAATACAACATATTTCTGCATGTTGATTTTATATTCTGCAACTTTGATCAATTCATGTATCAGTTCTAGCAATTTTTTGGTAGTCTTTTGCGTTTTCTATATAAAGTATCATGTCATCCTCAAAGAGTGGAAGTTTGACTTATTCCTTGCTGATTTGGATGCATTTTATTTCTTTTTGTTGAGGAATTGCTGAGGCTAACACGTCCAGTACTATGCTAGATAGTAAAGGTGTGAGAGGACATCCTAGTCTTATCCCTGATGTAGGGTACAGGCTCTCAGTTTTTCCCATTGAGGATGATGTTAGCTGTGGGTCTTTCATATATGGCCTTTATGGTGTTGAGGAATGTTCCATCTTTCCCTACTTTGTGGAGGTTTTTTAATCAAGAAAATGCTCTATTTTGTTAAATGTCTTCTCTGCATCTATTGACATGATCATTTGGCTCTAATCCTTTCTTTTATTAATGTGGTACATTATGTGGATTGATTTGGGAATACTGAACCAGCCCTGAAGCCTAGGAATAAATCCCACTTCATCATGGTGAATTATTCTTTTAATGTACTCTTAAATTGGATTAATGTACACTTAAATTGGATTAGTAAGTATCTTGTAAGAATTTTTGCATCCAAGTTCATCATATTGGACCTTATATCTCCTTTGTAGAGGGTTTTTTCCCTTTGGAATTTACCTGAAAATCGAGGTAATGCTGGCTTTATAGAATGAGATGGGAAGTTTCACTTCCACTTCTATTTATTGGAACAGTTTGAGAAGAAGAGATACCAACTCTTCCTTAAAATATCTGGTCGAATACTCCTGAGAAGCCATCTGGCCCAGGACTCTTGTTTTTTGGGAGATTTTTTATATTATTGAAGCAATTTCTTTGCTGGTTATGGGTCTGTTCAAATTTTCTGTTGCTTCCTGTTTCAGTTTTGGTAGTTTGTCAGCTTTTAGGAATTTGTCCATTTCATCCATATTGCCCAGTTTGTTGGCATGTAATTTTTCATAGTATTTTCTTTTTTTAAATAGTTCATTGTCAAATTGGTTTCCATATAACACCCAGCGCTTCTCCCCATAAATGCTCCCCACCATGACCATCACCCCCTCCCTCCTACCCCCTTCCCCTTCAGTCTATGGTTCGTATTCAGTATTCAGTAGTCTCCCTTGATCTGTGTCCCTCACTCTCCCCAGCTCTCTTTCCCCCTTCCTCTCCCCAAGGTCCCCTGCCAGGTCTCTCCTGTTAGACCTATGAATGCAAATATATGGTATCTGTCCTTCTCTGCCTGACTTATTTCGCTTAGCATGACACCCTCAAGGTCCATCCACTTTGCTACAAATGGCCATATTTCATTCTTCCTCATTGCCATATAGTACTCCATTGTGTGTATATATATATATATATGTATATATATATATATATATGTGTGTGTAT
>NC_043705.1:14699090-14701617 GCF_006229205.1 Suricata suricatta
CCATTGTGTGTATATATATATATATATATATATATATATATATATACCACATCTTCTTGATCCATTCCTGAGTTGATGGACATTTAGGCTCTTTCCATGATTTGGCTATTGTAGAAAGTGCCGCTATGAACATTGGGGTACATGTGCTCCTATGCATCAGCACTTCTGTATCCTCTGGGTAAACCCCTAGAGTGCTATTGCTGGGTCATAGGGGAGTTCTACTGATAGTTTTTTGAGAAGCCTCCACACTGTTTTCCAGAGCGGCTGTACCAGTTTACATTCCCACCAACATAGTAGGAGGGCGCCTCTTTCTCCACATCCTCGCCAGCATCTGTAGTCTCTTGATTTGTTCATTTTAGCTCACACCGGACTCTGACCTCTGTGAGGTGGTCTCTCACTGTGGTTTTGATTTGAATTTCCCTGATGTCAGTGTCGCTGAGCATTGTTTCATGTGCCTGTTGGCCATCTGGATGTCCTCTTTGGAGAAGTGTCTATTCAGGTCTTCTGCCCATTTCTTCACTGGATCATTCATTTTTTGTGTATGGAGTTTAGTGAGCTCCTTGTATGTTTTGGATACTAGCCCTTTATCTGATATGCCATTTGCCACTATCTTTTCCCATTCTGTCGATTGCCTGCTGGTTTTTCTTTATTGTTTCCTTTGCCTTGCAGAAGCTTTTCATCTTGATGAGGCCCCAGTAGTTCATTTTTGTTCTTCATTCCCTGGCATCTGGGGATGTGTCGAGGAAGAAATTGCTGCGATTGAGGTCTAGGAGGCTATTTCCTGCTTTTTCCTCAAGGGTTTTTATGGTTTCCTGTCTCACATTCAGATACTTTATCCATTTTGAGTTTGTTTTTGTGAAAGGTGTCAGAAAGTGGTCTAATTTCATTTTTCTACATGTTGCTGTCCAGCTCTCCCAACACCACCTGTTGAAGAGGCTGTCTTTTTTCCATTGGACACTCTTTCCTGCTTTGTCAAAGATTAATTGGCCATATACTTGTGGGTTCAGTTCTGGGATCTCTATTCTATTCCATTGGTCCATGTGTCTGTTTTTGTGCCAATACCATACTGTCTTGATGATGACAGCTTGGTAGTAGAGGCTAAAGTCTGGAATTGTGATGCCTCCCCTTTTGGTTTTCTTCTTCAATATTACTTTGGCTATTCAGGTTTTTTTGTGGTTCCATATGAATTTTAAGATAGTTTGTTCTAGCTTTGAGAAGAATGCTGATGCAACTTTGATGGGGATTGCATTGAATGTGTAAATTGCTTTGGGTAATAATGACATTTCACAATGTTCATTCTTCTAATCCATGAGTACAGAATGTTTTTCCATTTCTTTGTGTCTTCTTCAATTTCCTTCATAAGTCTTCTATGGTTTTCAGCATACAGGTCTTTTACATCTTTGGTTAGGTTTATTCCTAGGTATTTTATGGTTTTTCGTGCAATTGTGAATGGGATCTGTTTCTTGCTTTCTCTTTCTGTTCTTTCATTTTTGGTGTATAACAATGCAACTGATTTATATACATTGACTTTGTACCCTGCAACATTACTAAATTTATTGATCAGTTCTAGAAGGCTTCTGGTGGAGTCGATCGGGTTTTCCATGTAGAATATCATGTCATCTGCGAAAAGGGAAAAGTTTGACTTCTTCATTGCTGATTCTGATGCCTTTTATTTCCTTTTGTTGTCTGATTGCTGATGCTAGGACTTCCAACACTATGTTAAACAACAATGGTCAGAGTGGACATCCCTGTCTGTCCTGATTTCAGGGGGAAAGCTCTCAGTTTGTCCCCTGTGGGGGACCAGCCCATAGGACTTCCAATACTATGTTAAACAACAATGGTCAGAGTGGACATCCCTGTTGTGTCCTGATTTCAGGGGGAAAGCTCTCAGTTTTTCCCCTGTGGGGGACCAGCCCACGCACTCCAGTTGAAAGGTCCCGAGTAGGGGGTTGGTGTTGGCGCAATATCTATAAGAAAGAAGACAGACAACGTGAATGGTGGTAAAGCCACATTTTACTAAGACAGGCAGTGTCTTAGATACCCTGGTGATTACATCATTTCTTTAATGATTACGCAGTTCAAGTTCCTTGAAGTAAAGACATGCTCCAGAAAGGGTCATTCTTAACAAGACAGTAGTAAATAACAGGAATTATCACATCATTACAAGAGAGGTATTCCCTAATAATAGTCTGGTTCTAAGCATAAGATGAGCCTAAAGAATCTTACTTGAGGAGATTTACATTCCTTAAGGCCCCTCATCAGTTATTCATGGGCAAGATGCTTATCCTTTATTATTTTTTTTTGGTTTTTTTTCCTCCATAATATTTTATTGTCAAATTGTTTTCCATACAACACCCAGTGCTCTTCCCCTTAAGTGCCCTCCACCATCACCACCACCTCTTTTCCCCCCTCCCCCTTCCCCTTCAACCCTCAGTTCATTCTCAGCATTCAATAGTCTCTCAAGTTTTGCATCCCTCTCTCTCCCCAACTTTCTCTCCCTCCTCCATTCCTCCTGGTTCTCCATTAG
>NC_043705.1:14701717-14703093 GCF_006229205.1 Suricata suricatta
AGGCTTATTGACTGTCCAGCCCTGCCGTTTCAGGAGATATTCTCTTAATGATATCTCTCAGATTCTCTTGTTGTGCCTGTGAGTATTTTATTTCCCTACTCTGCAATATTTGGGACTCGCCTTCTTGCACACTTTGGCTTGTTTCTTGGTGTAGTCCTATGAAGGAAAACAGACTGACAAACACCGAGGGAACAGAAGCACACATACACACAGACAAATCAAACAAAGAAACACATTACAGGGGGGAAGAAAAGAAAGAAAATGGGAGGGAAAGAGACGAAAAGAAGAGAAGAAGAGAAAATAAAAAGAAAAGAGAAAGAAGAAAAGACAAAAAAATATATATACAAAAGGGGGTTGGAGACAACAAAGGACAGTAGACCACTTAAAAGTGTATGACCAGTTTAGGGGAGAGGTAAGGATGAGATACAGGAGAATATATCTGGGTTGCAAGAAGGTGAAAAAGTAAGGGAGAAAGGAGAAAGGAATATAAGGAGTAAAATTTAAAGGATTTGAGTAAAGAAAAAGGAAAAAAAGGTAATAATGACAAAGAAATAAGGATGAAAGTAGTGAAGAAAAAAAATTTTTTATATATTAAAAAAACAAACAACCAAAAAAACAAAAACGAAAAAAAAAGAAAGAAAAAAAATAATAAAATCAAGCAGCAGCTCCCCCTGGTGGATAGGCTTGGTTTGATGTGGTAAGTCTTGGAGTCTGTTCTCAGAGGCTCCGCCCCTGCCTGAGGTGAAATGAGCAGCAGGAGGTGAAGTGAGCACCTTCACAGACTCAATTGCAGAGTCCTCACCCCCAGTCAGGATCTGGATTGCAATGGGGGAAAGGAAAAAAACAAAAAGCAAAAAACCGAGTCTCTCTTAGTTTCAGATAGCTTTGCTCAAGACGCTGTGCGCTGCTGGAAATGAGCTGGGAGCTCCTACATTCTAAGCATGCGCACCCGGGCCTCCACCCGCCGACTCTTTGTTGGGGGTCCCGTTGGTGTGCGCCCTATTTTTTCCCTGTGGGGACCCGGGATTCGCACAGTCCATGCAGGGGACGAGGTGTGCCGTGGAAATGCGGTCCGTGGTCCCGTTCCCAAAACCAAGTTCGAATTGCTCGCGCCTGGCGCAGTCGCCACTTGGGCCGCTTCCCGCCGGGAAGCATGCCTCCCCAGTGCAGCCGCTTCTCACAGACACAGACACCTCTGATTCCCCGCCGAGATGGCTTAGGGCTGGGGGCTATTCCTTCTCTTGCGCCACCCCGGTTCAGGATTCCGGCTACCCAGCAGTTATCTATGGAGTGGGTTTCTGTCTCCAAGCGCAGCCAAGTGTTCTATACCTCTTCCCCAGAGACAGTTCTATGAGCGTGTTCCGACTCTGTCTCTT
>NC_043705.1:14703193-14715369 GCF_006229205.1 Suricata suricatta
CCCCCACTCACTCAGGTATCCTTGAGGTTCTATTCCTTCTGGAGTTCGTATTTTCTCCTTCCCTCTCGCAGATGAACGTAATATCCTTCTCAGTTCGATAAATGGTGCGGACGGAGTTTACAGAGGTCCCTTCCTCTCCGCTATCTTGGCTCCACCCCCCCCCGAGTTTTTTAATAAATTATAAGCAAACAAAATTCAAGAGTACATTAAAAGGATTATAAACCATTGTCAAATGAGATTTATGCCAGAAATACAAATCAATTAGTCATTTTGATATATCATATTAACAACATGAAGGCAAAAATTCATGTGATCATTCCAATAGGTGCTGAAAAAGCATTTCACAGAATTCAACACAAACTTATCATAAAAGCTCTAAACAAAATGGGTAGAGAAGGGATGTCCCTCTACATAATGCAGGCACAGTGTAACACACGCCAATAGCTAACACAATCCTCAACAGTGAAAAATTAAAAACTTTTCCTCAAAAAATCAAGAATGAGACAAGTATGCCTATTGTCACAACTTTATTCAACACAGCTCTGGAAGTCCTATGCAAGCAACTAGGCAAGAAAAATAAGTGACATCAAAATTGGAAAGAAATCTAAGTGTCAGTATATGCAGATGGCCAGGTGTTACATCCAGAAATCCCTAAAAACACCACCAGATACACTGAATTTATTAGTCTAACAGTTAAATTTCAGGTTCCACAGTGTACAGAAACCTGTTACTTTTCTATATACCTATAATGTACTATCAGAAAGAGAAATTAATAAAATAGCCTCAATTATAATTGCATCATAAAAAACAAAATACTTAGGAGTAAATTTAACCAAGGAAGTAAATGACTTTTAAGACGCTGATGAAAGAAAGTGAAGAAACAAGTAATTGGAAACATATTCTGTTTTCATTTATCAGAAGAGTTAATATTGTTAGCAGGTCCCGCCTTCTCAAAGTCAGCTGTGGATTCAACAATCAGCAATCCCCATCAACATTCCAGATAGAAAGAAAAATCCTAAAATTTGCACAGAACCAAAAAAGACTTTGAAAAGCCAAAGTAACCTTGAGATGGAAGAACCAAGTTGGGTAGATCACTCTCCAATTTTCAATTATATTTATCAAAACAGACCCATAGAACAAGGGTACAGAAACCAAAGCCCAGAAATAAACCCATGCATTTATAGTCAATTAACTTATGACAAAGGAGGCAAGAATATACAATGGGAAAAGGATGGTCTCTTCAACAAATGGTTGTGAAATAAACTGGACAACCACATATCAAAGAACAAAACTGGAACCCTATCCTAGACCAAACAGAAAAATCATCTCAGAATGGATAAAAGACTTGAATAGAAGACCCGAAGCACTATTACTCCTGAATTACAACATACACAGTCAGCTCTTGGACACAGGTCTTGGCAATGATTTGTTAGCTCCAACACCAAAAGCAAACCCTATTAAAGTGTAAATAAATAAATGGAGACTATGTAACTAAACCACTTCAGGACTACCAGAGGAATAAACAATGATTCATCTAAAAGAAGTAACATTCAATAAAAAAAGCAGCTGAGAGAGACATGCAATAGATCTATATAGGAAACAGGTAACTCAACCGTGTGCTCATTAGGGATATATACAGGTACAGAAAATGTGCTGGGTACAATAAACATTATTTGAATATTGGAGTTGTGTGGGCAAGGATAGAGAGAAGATTTTAAGTAGGGGAGAGACTCAGACTTATAATAGATTTCTCATTTTTCCCTTTAGAGTCTACCCACATTTTAAATACCTTCTACATTTAACTAGTTTATAATATGTATAAATGTAAGATTTAACTTTTTTTTTTTTATCAAACATTCTGAGATCATCTATCTATATATTCACAGAGTAAAATCAAACCCCTGCTGCATTATATGTAGAACCTAGGAAACCTGTTCACATTACAGTTTTACATTATTTCACTCCTGCTTCCCTAACCTGTGTCCCTCTCTACCCCTACCCCACATAAGTTATTTAACGTCTATGCTGAATTTCTATCATCTCAGGAGCACACCGAGATACCTTTTGCATTTGGATTACTTGGAAATGGTATTATTTCCATTCTTGAAGTCCCATGTTACCCTCAACTCTTAGGTTGCTTTCCTTCCTTAACATCATCATGCACCTCCTTCAACATTGGTAATGTTCTTCCAAAGTACTCTGACATCTTCTGTTCCTACTTACATCATTGTACAATTTAGTATTTCCTCACTAGAAGTTAAATTTAAGTACCAAAATGAGACAAGGGCCCAAGAAGAAAAGAAACCTCCAGGCCATTATTCCTAATGAACACAGATACAAATATCCTAAACACATTAAAAGGATCATTCACCATGATCAAGTGGTGTCTCTTTCCTGGGTTTGCAAGAATGTTTCAGGATTTGCAAATGGATAACCATGATGTACCACATTAATAAAGGATATTAAAAAATACTTGAGGACTAAGACCATACTCTGCTTACTGTTAAATACCAAAAACCTGTACAGTGACCACAATTAGTGTATGGTCCATGTATGCTGTGTAACTGATAAATATTTACTGGACATAGTCTTTTAAACTTCAAAGTGTTTTACCTAATCCCAGTTCTTTGATGTACAAATATACATATATTTAATATATGTATTTAATATATGCATTCTTTTTCTCCTTTTTCATTATATAGTATGATGGTTTAATTTATTCTTTTCGGAAATTTGGCAAATTCCATTATGTTTTCAACTAGACATTACTCCAGGAATATGCACAGCATTCTAGCTCTATTTTTGGTTTTATTTATTACATGAAATGCATAAAATCACCAAATGTGAAAACTAATCTGAAGCCTAGAAAATAAACTTAAGAATATTAATAGAAGCCAAATATAGGAACAAATTTCCTACTGATGAATTTTCTTACATTTTTGAGGAATCACATACTATTGGAATCCTACTTCTGCTCGATGGAATCCATTTCAATAGAACTTCATGGAAGAGAGGAATGGGAAAATCCTCCAGATGTTCACATTTAAAGATCTTCCCAAATTCTTTCCATCATTTTCATGAAAATACTCTATTGTTTGGCATTTTCTGTGTTCTTTATACCTCAGACGAGTGCAGGGAAGCAGTTGTGTTGTTTCTCATTTCATCCTTTGACACACTGTACATAGTAAATACTTTCATCTTGCCATGGAAATTAATTTTCAAAGTTCTTTAATCATTTCTAAATATTCAACTTTCTCCACTTAGCTCATGAATTTTTGATTATATAGTGCTCAAATTAAATGCAGAATTGAAAATATGGTTTAATAAGAGTACTGTAGACTACAGTTTCTTGGCATGAGTATGTATCAAACATTTTCAAGTCTCCCTAACAGTGGAGGCAAATTAAAGACTAAAATTAAGTTTTATCTCTAACTTTTCATTTGTATAAAATTCACTTTGATTTTTTTTCCCCAAATGAAGTTTAAAGGCATGCTTTCTCACACAGGTCCTATCTTCAAAGAATGAAGACCACAGAGAGAAGAATAAAGGAAATCTACCATTTGTCATCCACTCACCACCAAATTCTACTGAATGAGGTATGATATCTAGAAAATCAGGATTAAAATTTTGAGGAAGTGTTTAAAAATAATGCCAGCAGAGAACTCCAGGGTCATACACATGCAGCAACTATAGAATCTACAGAACAGTCCAGAAAGTATGATCAACAAGCAAGCAGCAACAGTTTAAAGAGAAAAAGAGGAAGAAAAAAAAAGCAAAACCAGCCATAATGGATTTGGGAGTAGACACTTCTAACACTACCTTTCTGTAATTGCCCCCAACCAAAAGGTACATGCAAAGCACAAGTAGGCCATACCCCACAGAGGACAAAACATCCAATATAAATGTCCATGAAGGGAACCAGACATGGGATTTAGTGAATAAAGATTTTTAAATATGCCATTTTAAATAGTTTCAAAGAACTATAGAAAAAGGTTAAAATGAGGTCTCACATAGAGAATATCAGTAATGAATTGTAATTACAAAAATGGAAATCTGGCATATGATACATATAGAAATTGAAAAGAAAAAGTCACTAGACAGACTCAAATAGATTTGGGCTGGTGAAAGAAACAATCTCCAGGTGAAGACAAATCCATAGATGATCCTGTCTGATCAAGAAGGGGGAAAAAAGGGAAAGGACAAAAAAAAAAAACATAAGCAGGGCTTCATCGACTAATAAACACTATCAGATGGACAAAGAAATGTGTAATCAAAGTCCTAAAAGAAGGGAGGAAGAATTTAAAAATGCATTTCAAGAAATATTAGCATAAACCTTCATGATTGCATGAAAATATTCATCTGTATTCAACATCTTACTTTAAGAGAACAAATTCAAAGATTTAAATTTAGGTCATAGATTGACAAAAGTTAAAGAAAAAATCTTGAAAGCAGCAAGTAAAAAAAGAATTATCATATACAAGTGATCCTCCATCAAATCAATAGCTGACTTCCCCTCAAAACCCACAGAAGCTAGTGAATAGTGAAAACATATCTCTAAAGAGATGAAAGGAAAAAAAAAGCTGTCAAGCAAGAACTCTATATCCGCTAAACTATCCTTTAAACATGAAGTAGAAATTAAGATATTTCTAATTAAAATATCACTAGCATACTTGACATAAAAATACCTAAGGAAACTGACTTCTTTTTCCTTTCTTTTTTTGTAGACAAAGAGAAAGAGATGGGGAGAGGGGCAGAGGTAGAAGGAGAGAAAGAATCCCAAGAGGGCTCCACACTCAGCACGTGGGGCCAGGATGTGATCTCTCAATCATGAGATCAACAGTGAGACAGTTAAGCAACTGAAGCACAGGAAACTCTTAAAGCTACAAGAAAGGTACACTGGACACCAACTTGAATCCGCAACAAGAAGTAAAGGGCACCAATAAAACTACATGAATATTATGCAAGAGTGTATCTGCTGTTTCTTAGTAACATTTTTCTCCTGGAGGTTTTAAAAAACAACTGCGTAAGGCAGTAATTATAAAACTAAGTTGTATGGCTGTAACACAAAGTTGTAATTCATATGGCAGTAATATGACAGAAGAGAGGTAAGGATAATGGCTTATTCAAGCACAGTTTTTTATACAATATTGGTATAAGAATTCATCTGAATTTTGCTTCTTTTAAATTAAGATGCTAATTGTAATTGCCAGGAAAACCAATAAGAAAACAAGCCCAAAATGTTTAATAACAGTGACATCAGAATGATGGTGTGTCAGGCATTCTTTTCTCTGCCATTTTGTTTACAACTGAAGTAGCCCTTTGTAACCAAAGTTGCCTCTGCACAGTACACTGGAGCAACTGAGATTTCCACCTACCTGTGCTCTAGGAAGTGGGCAGATGGGACCTTGATGGGGCTGCAGATTCAAGGGAGTTGCTGAGCCTGCCCCACTCCCAAGTGTTGCAATTAGAGAAAAAGCAACACTGGTGGGTGCACAACAGGGTGAGCATGCAGGACAAACACAGAATTTGTGTGCCCAGTTGGCCTGATAGGAGAACCAGGCATGCCATTGGAGTGCAATGTCAAAAAAAGATCTCAAGGAGTCTGTCCCCTTCCCAAGGTGGCACTGCAAACTGCTGGGCTTTTGCTGGTGGTGACCACGGTAACCTACCTCACTGAGGAGGGGTAAAGGCAAAATGGTGAATGACTGGTTTATGGTGGCACAAGGAGGAGGGGGACCTCCATGGCTGGTGGAGAGGGAAATGAAAATTCACCACAAGAACAACAAAGGCTTGAGAAGGAACATGTTCCTTGCTCTTTGCTTCCAGCAGGAGTTCTACCTCATACCACACAGTGGGCATCCACAAAGATTCAGGTCTTTGACCTACACCTCCCCTGCCAACCAGCTCTTTGTAAAACACATGTGCAAGATAGCAGCCCCAAAGCCAACTGAGGTAAAGAGAAGCCAACAACGTGAGCTATAATGCCATCTTCTGAAAAATGAAAGAAGGGTTTTTAATCGCTAGTCTGTTGAAGCGTAACAAAGTAAACAAGTAATAAAGGTTTGTACTACTCAAAGTGTGATGGCAAAGAAATATTCCCTCAAAGACAAATGCCCTAGTAAGATGATATCATAAAAAATAATAATTCTCCAGGAACTGAAACCGAAGGCATGGAATATTGTCATCTAACTGATGAAGATTTCAAGTAAATGTCATGTACACATTCAATGAGCTGTAAGAATACCCAGAAAGGCAATTCACTGAACTCAGAACCAGACAAAAGCTGGAGCTTATGAATTTAATGAATCAGATGAAGAAGACAGTTGAATGCCCCATTAAGAAATTGGGCAGATCAGATCAAAAAAATAATTAGCAACCTGGAAGGTAAGACTTTTAAATGAGAGCACAAACTAAGATTGTAAAGAGGTCATAAAACTGTATAACAAACTATTATCAGTATTGATGAGGACAATGCATATTTAAAAGTAATTCTTCTACCAGAAAAAAGAGGAAGTAAATAAATGAAGAGAGAGAGTGTACTTAGGGAAATAATAGCCGGGAAAAAGCTCAAACACTGGGAAAAGAGTGGGCATACAAGTTCATAAAGCTAGTAGAATACACCATGATCCAGTGTAAAAAGACCTCCAGGATGTAATATAATAAAACTATCATCAACACTTTTAATGGCAGCCACGGGAATAAGAAAGTAGCCTACAACAGAAGTCCCAGGAGACTGACTAAATTTCACAGCAGAAATGCCAATCAAGTTCTCTGGCAAAGTGAAGCCTCAGATATGAAAGGGTAAGGCTTTCCCAGACAAACCAAAAATGAAGGAGGTCGCTACCACTAGACCTATCTTGTAAGAAATGCTGAAAGCACTTCCTCTAACTCAAATGAAAAGACACTAATTACACACATAAACATCAAGGAAAGTGCAGGTGATCCCTAAATTACAATGATTGGCTTACAATTATTCAGTTGTACAATGGTGTGAAAGCAATACACATGCAGTAGAAGCAGTCATCGAATTTTGAATTTGTAATTTCCCAGTCTAGTATTTTGTGGTATAATCTTCTCTCAAATTATTGGCAAGCAGCACTAAGCTGTAACTCCTGGTCAGCCATGCAGTCATGAAGGTGAGCAACCTATACATTTAAAATAATTCTGTATCAATACAACTATTCATTTTTCCTCTTTCAGTATGATATTCAATAACCTGAGTGGCTCCTGGGTGGCTCAGTCAGTTAAGCATCTGAGTTCCACTCAGGTCATGATCTCGCAGTTCGTGGGTTCGAGCCCCACGTCAGGCTCTGTGCTGACAGCTCAGAGCCTGGAGCCCACTTGGGATTCTGTGTCTCCCTCTTCTCTCTGATCCTCCCCTGATCACACTGTGTCTGTCTCTCAAAAATTAATAAAATGTTAAAAAAATAAATTACCTGAGATATTCAACACTGCTCTAAATTAGGCTTTGTGTTAGATGACTTTGCCCAACTATATGCTATGTATTTCTGTAGAGGAATCTGTACACAGCACTCTAGCAAAGGTAAAAAATGAACATTATAAGTTAAAAAGAGAATTCTCTATTAGAATGGAGTGTTACCAACTTTACTGTCTTCATATTCACAATATAAAAAGAGGCCAATTGTGACATCAAGCACATAAAAGCTAATCAGTGTCACAGTGTAAGTGGATGAAGATAGGATCTATAGTCATACACACAAAAGGGAGACAAAGCAAATCACCATGAAAGACCACCATTTTACAAAAGTAGAAACAGTGGGACTAAGAAACCCAGGAAGTACAAAGCAATCAAAAAGCAAACAGTAAGATGGCAATAGGAAGTCCTGACATATTAATAATCACTCTCAATATAAGTGGAGTGAATTGACTAGTTAAAAGGCACTGAGTGGTTGAATGGATTAAAAAAAAAAAAAAAAGAAAAAGATCCTACTCTATATTGCCTTCAGGAAGCTCACTAGGTATAAAGCACACATAGGCTCAATCTGAAAGGATGGAAGACGCTAGTCCCCAATAAAGCAGGTGTAGCTCAGACAAAACAGATTTCAAGCCAGACACATATCAGAAGGTGATTATAGAATAATAAATGGATCAATGCATCCAGATGATACAATAATGGTAAATACACACAGGACTTTGGAGCACTGAAACAAAAAAGTAATAGACTATTTCAGTACCCCACTGCCAATAACACATAGATCATCCACTCAGAACACCAACAAGCCAACATTGGAAATGAACTATGCTTCACAATACCCTTCTATAAAACATTCCATCCAACAGGAGAATCCACATTCATGTGGAACATTTTTCAAGGTAGGTCATATGATAGGGCACAAAACACATGTCAGGATATTTAAAATTGAAATCATAACACCTAGCTTTGCAACAATAAAAGGCAAGCTGGATGATCTACAAATATGAGGAAAAAAAGTCAAAAGGTAAAAAGTCAAAAGGTTAAAAAGTCAAAATTTTAAAAAACCCATAAACACAGCATATCAAACCTTAAGAGAAGCACCAAAGCAGTCTTGAAAAGGCAATTTATCATGATAAACTCAAATACATAACCTAACTGTATAACCCAATTTCAAAAGACAACAAATTAGACCCAAAGAGAGCAGAAAGAAGGAACTGATTCAGGCCAGAGCATAAATAGAGGGCAGAAAAGCTAGACTGAGAGAAGACAAAATAAGAAATTAAGAAGCTAAGCAGACATTACAACTGATACTGCAGAAATACACAGTATATAATTGTTCACAATAGTCTCCTATGGTTCTAACAAATTAGACAACCAAGAAATGAATAAATTTCTAGAAACACATAGCTACCAACGCTGCTACAAAAAAACTGAGAATGTGAACAGATCACTAGTGTGCAAGATGAAAACGGCAGTCAACAACTTCCCAACGCAGAACATCCTGCGATCAGATGGTTCATGAGTGAATTCTACCAAACATTAAAAGTTAACACCAATCCTTCTCAAACTCAAAGAATTAAGGAAGAAAAAATACATTTAAAAGCATTTCATATATCCAACATTACCCTGATACCAGGTAAAGTTCACCAGAAGAAATTTATAGACCAATATTCCTAGTGAATATAGATGGAAAAATTCTGAACATATGATTAGCAAGTCAAATTAAGAAACCTCCTAAAACGATTATAGACCAAGACTAAGTAGAATTTATCCCTGGGCTGCAAAGTATTTCAACATACACAAAGGTAACATATGGTCATTTCAGTAGCTACAGAAGAAACACTGGCCATATATAACATGTTTTCATGATAAAAATGCAGCATTTTGAATATAGACAGAATATATATCAACATATAGCAAAAATACTGAGAACCTTTCCTCTAAAATGAGGAGTAAGACAAGGATGGCCCAGGCTCACCACTCTTAATTGACATAGTACTGGAAGCTCTAGCTACAGCCACTAAGCAAGACAAAGAAATAAAAGGCATACAAATTAGGAAGTAAGAATTAAAACTCACTCCTTGCAGATGAGGTGATTCTGTATGTAGAAAATCCAGACAACTTGACCAAAACAACTGGTGGAATTCAGCAATGATTTCAATTAAGCTGCAAGATAAAAAAGTAACATATGCAAATTACTTACATTTCTATAATCTGCACAAGATAGAAGTATTCCATTCACAATAGAATCCAAAGCAATCCATGCTAGACTTACTGAAATAATCTTTGTTTTACACCTGAAACTAATGTTCTTTTGGAAATTATATCTCAAATGAAAATATATGAATCAAACAAAAGGACATGTATTTTACATGCAGCAAAACCTGACATAACTGAAAGGATAGACATTTAAAAAATAGTGACATGAGACTTAAATACCTCACTTTCAATAACGTATTGAATAAATTGGTAATAGAACAGCAGGGAAGTAAAACTCTGAACAACACTATAAACCAAGTTGGCCTAACATCCACTGACTACCTCACACAACAGCAGAATGTGCTTTTCAAGGGTACATGGAACATTGTTTCAATCATATGTTCTGCTATAACAAAATCCTCAATAAACTTAAAAAGACTGAAATCATACAAGGGATAGTCTTCAACCATAGTGGAATAAAATTATAGTAAAAAATTTGGGGGCACCTGGGAGGTTCAGTCAGTTGGACATCTGACTCTTTGTTTCTCAGGCCATGATCTCACCATTAGTAAGACTGAGCCCTACCTTGGGCCTCACGCTGACTGTGGAGCCTGCTTGAGATTCTCACTCTCTCAAAAAAGTAAAAAATTTGAAAAACCTTAAATATACGGAAATGAAGCATTTATAAATAATGATTGTGTCAAAGGATGAAGCAAAGGGAAAGAAGAAGGAAGAAAGTGAGATGAAAACAAAAACACATCCTACTGAAACTTACCAGAAGCAGTGAAATAAGTTTTAAAGGAAATTTTACAACTATAAATTCTTTGAAAAAAATAAAATTGAAAATAAATAGTCTAAATGGTCACCTTCAGAAACTATCAAAAGAAGGAGCTAATAAGATTAGAAGGTGAATTTATTAAATAGAGTAGAGAACCAATACAGAAAAAGCAGTAAAATAATAAAATTGCCAAAACTTAGATATTCCAAGGAAAACAAGACTCAAATTGTCAAAATAGAGACCATTATTAGACCTCATAGAAATAAAAGGGACAATAAAGGAATAGCATAAACAACTCTATGTCAAAAAATGGGATAACTTAGATGAAATGGACAAATTCCAAAGACACAATTTACGAAGAATATTCAGTAACAAATTATTTGAATAGGCCTATAATATGCAAAGAGATTGATTACTAAAAATGTTTAACAGAAGAGTGGAACTAAATGGCTTCAATGATGAATTCTGCCAACTCTTTAGTAAACAATCTATACCAATTCTTCAAATCTATTTTTCAGTTGATTTATAAGACAAAACCATTTAATGGCCTGAAATACCACAGCCAAAATGCAAAAGATGGATCATTGCTTTATACAATATACCAAACCCTTTTTAAAAAATATTTATTTTGAGACAGACAGAAAGCAAGCCAGGGAGGGGAAGAGAGAGATGGAGAGCAAGAATCCCAAGCAGGCTCTGCACTCTTGGCATGGAGCTCCATGCAAGCCTCAAACTCATGAACTGTGAGCTCAGAACCTGAGTTAAATCAAGAATCAGATGCTTAACCAATGTAACTACCCAGGCAGCCTGAAAAATATTGCTAAACATTTTGAAAGAGTGCCTCCCAACTCCTTTTATTAAATCACTATCACTGTGACACCAAAATCAGAAAACAGATATCCCATGTAAAGAAAAACACAAACATCCCTTATGAATTTAGATGCAGAAATTCTCATAAAAACTAGCAAAGGGAATTCAGCAAGCGATGAAAAGAGTTATAAACGATGACCAAGTGGGATTCAGCCCCATAAGAGGGGGTTGCTTTAACATCTGAAAATCAAATGATTACAGTGTAAAAATAAAGAACAGGAATTACATGATCATCCCTACAGATATAGACGACCACCCTTTCATGATAAAAACCT
The DNA here is from genome assembly GCF_006229205.1 of Suricata suricatta. NCBI lineage: Eukaryota > Metazoa > Chordata > Mammalia > Carnivora > Herpestidae > Suricata > Suricata suricatta. The sequence continues at coordinate 14,714,751 of NC_043705.1, forward strand.
CAAAAAGTAGAATAAAACTTTCCTAACTCAATAAAGAGCATTCATAAATAACCCTCAGCTAGTAACATACTTAAGAATATGTTGGGGTCCATCCAGCCAGACGTGCTGTGTGGCCTTTGGGACCCTGCTTCCCCTACTTGAAAATGTGTGTGCTTGACTGCTTGACCTAAGTGGAACAGAGACTGGGGTTAGTTCTCCTATTCATCATGCCACTTGGTAATCATGGTTTCAGTAACTGGGCAGATTTTCTGATTAAAACTTCCTCCCTAGTTACGGGCACCTTACTCACAGACTACTGTTTAAGCCTTTAAGAAAAACTAGCCTTGTCATAAGGTTCGGTTAATAATATCACTATGTACTTAAAACAAACCCCTGCTGATGTATTTTGAGTGATGAATTATGTTTTTTGATCTTCTGTGTTGTACCTCGTTTCTATTTTGATTTTCTGTTTTTGCTACCTTGGAAATAATAATTTTTCTGGAAGTAACAAACAACGTAATCATTAGAAAAATGATGTAATCACCTATGGTATATAAGACACCAAGTTTCACAGTAAAGTGTGGTCTCTTCCACCATTCATGTTGTCTGTGTTCTTTCTTATAGATATTTCGCCGACACC
>NC_043705.1:14715469-14718426 GCF_006229205.1 Suricata suricatta
CCAAGTTTCACAGTAAAGTGTGGTCTCTTCCACCATTCATGTTGTCTGTGTTCTTTCTTATAGATATTTCGCCGACACCAACCCCCTACTCAGAGACCCTTGGACTCTGGTGCGTGGGCTGGTCCCCCGCAAGAATAACTGGATGTTTTCTTTCTATTATCAGGAACAAGGCCACCCTTTTCAGTTCTATTCAGCATTTTACTAGTCAAGTCAGTGAAGCAATGTGAATAAATAATAACAGAGATTGGATTGAAAGAAGTAAAATTTTCTCTTTCTACAGATCATAGATCGTATATTCAGGAAATCAACTAAAACACGGATTAGAGTAACCTAGTAGAACGATGTGGCAGGTTAAGTGCCTGACATGTAAGTATCAACTGCACTTTATACATTAGTAAAAGAATTGCCCAACTTGTATACTGAAGACCATAACATAATGCAGAATATTAAATAAGATCCAACAAATTAGGAGACATCTCATGTACATGGCCTCAACTTTTTAAAAATGAGAACCCCCCCCCCAAATGATCTATCGATTCAGTATAATTCCTATCAAAACTCCCAGCTCTGTTTTTTGATCAAAAATTGACAATTTGACTCTAAAGTGGATATGAAAGTCACAAGCACAGTCTCAGAGAAGAAAGTTGGAAAATGCACTTTCCAATTTTAAAGCTACAGTATCCAAGAGAGTGATGGAAGTATAGGGCTACATACCAATGCAGTAAAAGCAAGCATTCATTCATACACCCACATTTACTAGTGATTTTAGATCAGTGTGCCTAGGAAGTTTGGTGGGGAAGAAATAATCTTGTCAACACAAAGTGCTGAGACAACTGGATACCTCCACATGCGCAGAATGGATGTGGGCCTCTCCCTCACACCTTACACAAAATTTAACTCAAACTAGATCATAAACTTTTGTGTAAGAATGAAAACTATAAAGCTGCCTAAAGAAAAAAGCGAAAAAAATATGGCATAATACAAGGCCATTACGATTTACTATTTTTTCTTTAGGCTAAGCCTCTAAAAGTACAATCATTTGAAGAAAAAATCACATTCGCCAAAATTTAAAGCTTTTGTGCTTCAAAGGATTCTATCAAGAAAATGAAAACAACCCTAAGAAAGGGAGACGATATGTTCAAATTACCTATTTCTAAGGGACCAGTGTCCAAAACATATAAAAATGTTTAAAATCAAAGATAAAAACGGCAACCCAATTACAAAGAGCACATGGTCGGTCAACTTGACATAAATTATACTTAAAAAAAGACAAATAATTCAATTATAAAATGAACAAGGGGTTTTAATAGACATTCCTCCAGAGCACATAAGTAAATGGCCAGTAAACACATGAAATAATACTCACCCGTACTAGTCATTGTGAAAATGCAAACCAAATCTACCCTGAGATGCCACTTGACACTTTAGGATATTTAAAACCAAAAGACAGATAATAACAAGTGGTGATGAGGATGTTCAGAATTTGTGCAGTTCATATATTGCTTCTGAGAATATAAAATGGTGTAGCCACTTTGTAAAACCTTTTGGCAGGTTCTCAAAGTATTATGCATACTTCATGACCCAGCAATTCCCTTCCAGAAAGGTATATATGCAAGAAGAATAGAAAATGTCCACTGTACATGGAGGTTCATAGCAGCATTGTTACTGTAAAAATAACCTAAATGTTCATCAATGGATAAATGATAGACAAAATGGTGCAGATTCATAAGGATGTGGGACAGGAATATGGAATGGCTGCTCATATGCACAGGCATTATTTTTTCTCAGATGATGAACATGTTCTAAAATTATATTGTAGTGATAGTGGTCTAAATCTATAAATGTAAAAATGAATAAAAGGATGATTGAAAGAGACTTTTCTTCTCAATTCATTAATGAGATTCAGATCTAGAGATGGTAAAGGCTAGGCCAAAGTGACTACACTATGCTTTGCTGTTTATCTTATTAAACCATTTCTGTAAATCATCACTTTACAAATCTACACTCATCAAATTATGGAGTTTTTATAACACCCTTGATTTTTCTGTTGTGTACCCAAATGCTACACAATAAGGTGATCTGGGAGAGAGGAGCAACACAAGATTGTGTTCACAATGTTAGGACCAAGAAGTCAAGGCCTTTCTCAGAACTAAGACCAAAGAGGATACTTTTCTGAGTTTGTTGAAACTACATCATGTAAGGGTCACCTGGGTGGCTCAGTCAGTTGGGTTTGTGACTCTTGATTTCAGCTCAGGTCATGATCTCATAGTTTGTGGTACTAAGCCCTGCACTGGGCTCTGCTCAGAGCACAGAGCCTGCATGAGATTTTCTCTCTCTCCCTCCTTGTGTCCTCTCCCTGACTCCTATTCTCTCTATGCACAATAAAAAAAAAAAAAGAAAGAAAACTACATGTGTCGTAACCCAAAGGCCGGGGCCGCTCGTCCCCGGCTACCTTACAAACTGGAGAAGCAGGAAAGCACGTTGTAGCACACATGCTTTCTGCCATATCAGTGTTGGGAATTCCAAAACAAGTAAAAACTGACAATGGACCAGGATATACTGGAACCGTGTTCTCTAAATTTTGTCAACAGTTACACATTAAACACATCACTGGAATTCCTTATAATCCACAAGGACAAGGTATAGTAGAACGGGCACATCTATCTTTAAAAAATACCCTTGATAAAATTTAAGGGGGGGACTGGTACCCCATCAAGGGATCTCCCAGAAATCTTTTGCACCATGCACTGTTTATTTTAAATTTCTTAACTTTGGATAAAGAAGGATGCTCAGCTGCTGAACGTCTCTGGCAAAATGAGACACAAAAAACTTTTGCTACCGTGCTTTGGAAAGATCCTTTAGATAACAAATGGCATGGTCCAGACCCAGTTTTAATCTGGGGATGAGGTTCAGTTTGCATTTACCAACAAAAAACAGATGCAGCCAGATGGTTGCCA
>NC_043705.1:14718526-14725289 GCF_006229205.1 Suricata suricatta
TGTTTAAGACCTAATGTGGTTTTTTTTGATCTTGGTGCCCTTGAGCCCTGTTCTATTCTATAAGGTCATGGCTCTCCTAAGGCAGCAAAAGGCGCAGCCTACCCAGGTCCAGTATGTTAAGCTCTATACGGCCGATTCAGGAGGCCGATAAAAAGCTGTGGCAAGAGGCACGGGCCGGTTAGTCAATGACGGGAAAGAGAGGCCTTACCATCCTATCAACCCAAGCCAGGTGCTCCGACATATGCTTCTGAGTTTGCCCATGACAGGTAAGAAGGTTTGGCAGGCCTCCAACCCAAGCCAGGCACGGTCCATTCCTTGCCTAATAGGAGCTTTTTAAAAATCAGTTTTAAAGGGAGGACCTGTCAGGGCCTGCCAAGTTTTCTGTCTGCCTCAGGCAAGGATTATCACAAGTGAGCCAGTAAACAAGATTTGCATCTGGAGGCTGGAGATTGCCATTTCCTGGTCAAAATAACTTTGGCGACTGTCTTGCTGAGCTAGACGTGAGTGGCCAAGGCGCACAAAAGATCAAAACCATATTCAGTGTTAGTTCTCCACCCCCCAAGATTGCTGAGGCAAAGTCGGGGCGCTTCTTTGATATGCATTCGACTCTGTAGCCTGCCTAGGTCAGCTTGCCTTGTCTTCCCCCCCTGAAGACTATATAAAGAAGAGTTCTTTGAATAAACACTCTCTTTCGCCTGATCGGAGAACCTTGAGTTCTGTCTTTACTCTTTGCGTGTCTCCCTCTCCTGCCCCCTTTTTCTCTCCCTCCCTCAGGAAAAGGACCCGCGACGATTCTCCTCTCCACCCTGCCGGTCAGGGCAGACGAAACAGGTACCGCCTATCACTGGGGAGCCCGGCCATCGGGTTACAACAATTGGTGCCTCAATGCGGGGCTCAGTAAAGTAACGCGACACTGAGCTCGGGTTATGTCAACATGAAGTGGACCTCTCAGTTTATAGGTTCATTGGTACCACATTTCATTATAATTCCATTGTCTCATATCTGTCAATTGGAAGAAGTTTTACTAATTTGCATTTTTCCCCAGCAAGGTTTATTTTGGTGTTACATTAAGAATCAGAAAGTTCTGTTAGGTAATCAGAACTTCAACCTGAACATTATTGCTAGTGCAGTCCATTTAAAGACTACAAAAGGCATGTTACCTTACCAGCTATGGTACAGGGTATAGACAATAAATAAATATAGGAAAGCCCATGCTTCCTGAGAGAGAGAGAGACCGAGAGAAGAGACAGGTGGGTTTCTTGGGATTGAACAGTTACTGCCTGTGTCAACAACTCCCAAAGGTAGTATGTCTACATATCAAGTTAAAGTTCTCTGTTGTGTGGCTACTATATTATTTTCCCTTGGTGGGAATTAGACTTTTAAATGCCAGATCAGGGCAAAAATTAATTAATTGTTCATGGAGCTATTAACCATTCAACCTCCCCAGTTCCCTTAAAAGACTTTGTCTCTTTTCTGATGATCTGCAGAGATCAAACATTTCTTGGTGGATTTAAAGATAACTCATGGGACATACTCCTGAGGATCATAATCCCATCCATACTAGCTGGGAAACTCAAAGGGATAATAAAAAATTTGTTTCCCATTTGGGCCAGCAATGTTAATGAGAAATTCCATCCCCTCAGAGCATAACGAACAAGTTTATATTTATTATAGTCACTATATACATATGTATGTATGTATGTATATTTATGTGTGTGTGTGTGTGTGTGTGTGTGTGTGTGTGTGTAATGGAATAGCATTGATTTCCTTTGGCCTGTGGGTGGGGACATCCATGCCATTGCTAATACTCCATGCTAAAAGAAAATTCCATCTGGCAAGGTCCTGTAACATGGATATTGATTACAGAGTACTAAGTGCTTCTATATATTCACTGCCCTGACAGATGATTCAAACCTCAGGTTAATCAACACTGAAACTGAAAATAAGAACCACCCAAGTAACTTTATCTTCAAGCAATTTGGCAAGAGTGGCAGACTCGTGATGACCCTTGAAGCTCTCTCCTGTTGATTGGTGCTGAAAATAAAGAGAAGGTCCCACACTTCCAGGAAATGGCTTACTGTTTTATAGCCATAGTAAAAAGTAGCCAACAGAACCAGTTTCAGTCTGATTCAGCAGTAAGTGACAGCTCTCTGCAGCCTTGGGAACAAGTACTATGAGAACAGGATTTTACCAGGTAACTACATCTCAGTGCATAAACCATGGGAAGTTCCTTGCAATGATAACTCCTTCTAATTTTAGCCAATCAAAAATGAATTCACTCCAGTGCACAGCCAGCTTCACAAGCATATGACCAATAAAGGACTCTGCCCTCCACAAAGGTCCAGAGCTTGGTGTTTAACGCTCTATGGTTATTATCTTAGAATTACTAATTTTATCTTTGTGTATTCTATAAATGAAGTCCAATGGATCAATGAACCCTAAGTTAGCAGATTGGATCCTTGGCTCATGGGCAACCCCACTACTTATCACCACTCTGCATTCTTAGGGGAGACAGTAGCTGAGAACCTTCCTAATCCCACTCAGCCACCATTGCCAACTTTGGCTTTCCTAATGAGGGTCTGGGTACTGTTAGGAGTTGGGTCCAGATACTAGGCCTAAGACTCTTGTAAGGGTCTACATTTATGCTCTCCTGGAAAATGTGACATTAGATGGCAAAACAAAAATCCCATGACAGATCACTAGGCAGACCATGGAAGAAAGGAAAATGGGGGACCCCCTGTTTTTTGAAAAAAAGGACCTCACATTTTTATTTTGAATTGGGATGTTCAAATTATGGAGCTGGTTCTGTTCCAATGAACACATTTCTCATGACCAACCAATCAACAGCCCATGCTTCTGCAAATGACATCAACTTTTTCATGTCAATGAAAGCCAGCCAATCCCTGACCACTGTACTCCAGAAAATCCTTGTGTACACTCAGCAGTCTGCTCACCTGTGAGTAATTGTGCCTAAAGAACGTAGCTTCTAGGTTTCAAAAATATTTAATGTGGTGGGCTTGCGGTTATCTGTTATTTGTTTCCAATATTGTGCGATGGGCTCCTAATTTCACAGAGCCAATATTTGTCTATATGAAGATGTCAGATCTAGTATGTTTCCAGTTCTTTGACACTGAAATAAATTTTTTGAAAGAGAAGATTGTAAAACTGGTAAGATGAGCTAAGAAATAGCATTGATACTCTTCTCAAAAATATTTTTTCCCTATATACCAGGAAAGAAATTCATTGCTGAATAAGAATTTGGCTTTCATAACAGAATCATTTTAGGTTCAGAAGGCAATCTAAGAAAAACCTTTCCAACCTGATTACTATATGTAATTGCCATATTAACAGCCAACTGATTAATTCATTTATCAAGGATACATTAATGAATAATTGATTGCTCCTCCCAACTCTTAGCTGAAATCACATTCAAAATGGAAGCAAATGGAATACAAAGTCTAGAAAACCAAACAGTTTAAAGCCTAGCACTGTGGTACATGTAACATGAAAACGTACTGGAGGTTCCTAAATATATGTATATATAGTGACTCTAGAATAAAGAGAGAGTATCATTAAAGCAAGAAATATACACAAGAAAGTTGATTAATAGGGCTTATTAGAAATCTAAGACAAAGTCAAGAAAGTAATAGAATTATGACCCAAATTTTGTATCTACTTTATCAGCTTGAGCAACTGTAAACCAGAAAAAAAATCCAGAAATGTATTTTCAATGAATGCTATGTATTTATATATAATGGTTTGGGTGGAATAATAAAGCAACCATTTAGATGATATGGCATAGAAATCCAACTTACATTTATTTATTAACTCTTCCCATAATGACAAATAAATTGGTAATAAAAACTGGGAAATTTATTTTGTACTACCATCAATATGAAAAACACTGAGATATTTATTATCCCCAAATTATGACAAAAATCTATTAATCTATACTTTCATTTTATTATTGACCAAATTATCACTTTAATATAAAATTCAAGAGTCTGTCTACAATAAAACTAGTCAAAGTGGAATTAACCACTCTGTGTTGGTATTTTACTGCTATTTCTCATCTAATATTTCAGTAATGAACTTGACTATAAGACACTATTGCTGCTGTAAATGCATGGTCTGTTAGTTTAACAGGCTTATTGTCATTGGCATTTATTTTTCCTGGTAGGGAGAGGATTTTAGCACATCATAAAATACCAATAAATGAAATGATAGAAATTATATAGATTCTTCTGTTGTTATGCCACTTTTTGGTTTTTCTGTGCTTAGATTTTTTTTATAGTTTTCTAAAATAAACAGAAAAGAAGAAAACTGAGGAAGGAGATTACCAGATGTCAAAAGGTAGAAGAACAAGTGTCCTCACCTAGGAGCACCTGTCGTCAGGTTGTGCATTATGTGCTTGTTCTGGCACTTCACACCCTCCTCATTGAACTTGGGCTTCTAGTGATCAGGGCTGTAGATCACTGATCATGTAATAGTACCATTTTATCCTACATCTCCATATAAGTAGATATCCTGTCTTTAGGTGTACATGTTAATCTACTCTTTTAAAAAGTAGCATTAAAAAATAGGAGAAGTTCATAGCATATTGAAGTAAATAAATGAACAGGAAAATAACTGCCAAGAGACACTGGAAAGGACCCAGTATTTTGTTTACTTATGCAAAAGTAAAAAATACTATGAATGCAGAGCAAACAATCTTTTCATCATATAAAATAGAAATATTTCTAATGTGAGGAAGAAATGTGTTTAAAATACTATCTTATATATTCTATATGTGTGTTTTCTTCCAAGGTACAAAACTGAGTTGTCTGAAATAAACATGGAACACATTTTTTCTTCCTTTATGAAAAACTAAATATGCACTTTGGTAGTTGTGTCTTATGACAGGGAGGCGAGTACATTCCAAGATATTTATGTACAGCAAGAATGATGAAAATATACAAATATGGACTTTATGACAAATTTCTCAATGTGAGTTTTAAAAATTTCTACTTCTACATGGCAAGTCAGATAATCCAGGGAACCTTCCCATGAATTTCCATGTGCTTGAAAATAAGAAATATGGTTACTAATAAACCACAGGTCAAAGAAAGAATTAGTGTAACATATTTCAAACCCAATTATACCACATAAGGACAATGTGCAGAGGAAGCTAAAGTTGTACATACAAAGAAAAATAAAGAAAAAATGGCTGAAAATATAGAATAGGGTCAGCAAGTCCTGAAATTAAATCTTTGTGAAAACTCATAAAAGTACCAAACACCACTGAGATTGATCAAAAGAAACAAAGAGCATAAATAATCAACAGCAGTATAAAGAGGGGAGAGGACTAACGATCCTACAGGCAGTGAAAAAGCATAAGATAGTGTAGTATTTATGGCAACGGTTCAGAAAATAGAGATGATATGACAAAATTCCTAGAAAAATAGAATCAATACAACAAACAAATCTTGCATGTAGTCATTAAAGAAATTAAATTCATGATTAATTATTTTACCACATCACCAGTGAATTTTTACCAAACCTAAAACAAGTACATCACAAAATTACAGGACAAATCTTAGGAGTCAATGAATGCCTACAGCACCATACAGTATCTTTACTCTGGTCAAATCCAGCTCAGGGGAGATCTCTTCTCAGTATTCCGTACACACTATAGTCCACATGGGAAGACTTGTTGTTTATGCCAGGAAGAGAGATGTGGGAAACATTACTTGCCTGCTTCTATGATGTAACCAGTACCAGATATGCTGAGCTATTTTATACTCTGTCCTAAAATCTAGAACCCTACCGGGTTCTCAGTGCACATACTTTCCCCAAGATTATTAATATTGTCACCTGCCATCCTTCTTCTTCAAATAACCTTTTGACATGGCAAAACCTCTGACAGTAAGTAGAGAATCAGGAAGAACCACTATGAAATTGCTTTCATTAAGCTTCAAAATTCTACAGAAATGATAATTTAAAAATTGAATATTATACTTAAAGATATTTTTTACCAAAGAAAAAAATTAGGTGATTACATTTTTATTAGGTTCTTGAGAGTATTACCTGTAATTTAAAATGAATGTTTTTGAGGACACCTGGGTTACTTAGTTGGTTAAGCATCCAACTTTGGTTCAAGTCATGATCTCACGGTTCTTGGGTTCGAGTCCCACATATGACTTTGTACTGAGAGCTCAGAGCCTGGAGCCTGCTTCAGATTCTGTATCTCCCTCTCTCTCTGACTCTCCCCTGCTTGCACTCTGTCTCTCTTTCTCTGTCTCAAAAATAAACATTAAAAAATTTTCTAAAAAATAAAATGATGTGAGGGGGGGAGCCAAGATGGCGGAGAAGAAGGGAGCTCGGTAAACTCCCTCTGCACCGTTTTTTGAACTGAGAGGGATATTACGTTCAACTGAGAGAGCGGAAGAAGAAAATACGAACTCCAGAGGGAATAGAACCTCAAATATACCTGAGTGAGTGGGGGCGAACGGGGGAGATCCGAGGACGGACCAGCCCGGACGGGCAGGGGAGGTAAGATCCCCAGCCCAACGTGGGGCAAGCGCGCAGCGCCCGAGAGACAAAGGGAAGAGACAGAGTCGGAACACGCTCATAGAACTGTCTCTGGGGAAGAGGTATAGAACGCTTGGCTGCCCTTGGAGACAGAAACCCACTCCATAGATAACTGCTGGGCAGCCGGAATCCCGAACCGGGGTGGCGCAAGAGAAGGAATAGCCCCCAGCCCTAAGCCATCTCCCCTGTGGCT
>NC_043705.1:14725389-14745234 GCF_006229205.1 Suricata suricatta
AAAAAAAATTAAAAATAAAATGCACACTGAAAAAAAAACCCAGTACTGTATGAACGTTAATTTCCTGGTTTTGATAGTTGTCCTATGGGAATGTAAGATGTCAATACTGGGGAAATCTCAATGAAGGGTATATGGGAACTCTGTACTATCTTTGTCACTTTTTTGTGAGTCTAAAACTAGTTCAAAATAAAGGTGAAAAAGGGAAAAAAAATGATGTTTCATAAACACCAACACAATCTCCTATTATTTGTAAATGAGGGATAATCACTAGAGTACAGACCCTCTCACTTCTTAACAAAAAGTGCTTCTCTATAAGTGAAATAAAATGTTTCTTTTGATCCTCTATCTTGGAATAACTTCAGAATACTTACTAGGCAGAAAAATCTGTAGAGCAAAGTTTTCAAAATGCATGCACTTGCACCTGAGTGGTCTGTTTATCTTGTCTTCACACTTAGGTAAAAAAACAATTCGACTTAACTACAAATCAACTTCAACAGGATAAATGGGCTACCATTACCTCTACAGGCCTAACAAAACTACAAAGGACCAGCAACAACAGCTGAGGGGTGATGGACCGGTTCCAGTATACCATATTCCCTATGCTGTACATGATGTCCTCGGAGAGCATTTTTCACCCCCAAAGAACTAGTTTTCTGGAACAGTGTAAAGGGAATAATCAGCATGGGAGTGGGCCAACAGGAAATGCCATTGCTGAGTTTCTGACTTTCTGGTCAGTAATATATTTCCATGATTTCCCAGCCAATAGGGAATGCCAAATGCCACTACAGGACACCAGAGCTTTGTGGCGACCCTAATTAATATCCCAGAAATGTAAACAATTGAGAGAAACAAATTCAAGTATAACACTAAGGAAAGTCATCATTACAATGAAAGAGGAAAATAATACAAAATAATCCATAAAAGAACTGGTTCTTTGCAAAGATACTACCTTGGGGCTCCTGGATGGCTCAGTTGGTTAAGCATTTGACTTTGGCTCAGGTCATAATCTAACTGTTTGTGAATTCAAGCCCCACATCACACTCTGTGCTGACAGCTCAGGGGCTGGAGCCTGCTTCTGATTCTGTGTCTCTCTCACTCTGCACCCTCCCCTGCTTGCACTCTGTGTCTCTGTCTCTCCAAATTAAATAAATATTTTTGTAAAAAACTACTGAAAAGATACAACCTTTAGCAAGACTCACCAACAAAAAAGAGAGCTTAACTAAAATGAGAAATGATAAAGTTACAACCAATACCAGAAATCAAAGAATTATGATATAACTATGAAAAATTTTATGCCAACAATTAGAAAACTTAGAAATGGTAAATACCTAGGAACATACCAAAATTCCAATATTCCAAGACTGAACCAGAAAGGCAAAGAAAATCCAAATAGACTGATTACAAGCAGTAAATTAAATCAGTAATAATTAAAAAAATAACCTTTTAATAAACAAAATTCCAGGATATTATGGTTTCTCAGATAAATTGTACTGACCATTTACAGAAAAATTCATACCTGTTTTGCTTAAATATTCCAAACAATTATAGAGGAAGAAATGCTTACAAATTCAGTATTTGAGGCCAGCATTACCCTGATACCAAAACCATACCAAGACACTACACACACACACACACGCACGCACGAAAAGAATAGGTTGATATCCCTGATGAACATAAATTTTAAAAATCAACAAAATATTTGCAAACCAACTTCAACAACGTATAACAAGGATTATTCACCAATATGAAGTGGGGCTTATTCCAGAGATTTAAGTATGTTTGAATATTCACAAATGAACATGATATAAAACATTAAGCAAAGATAAATATAGGATCTTCTCAATAAAGAATAGCATCTGACAAAATCCAACATTGATTCATGATGAAAAGTCTCAACAAAGTGGGTATTGGGGTAACATGCCTCAACATAAGAAAGACCATATATGTCAAATCCGCAGCTAACATCATACTTGATAAGGAATAAGAGAAGAATGTGCATCCTCTTTCATTCAACATAGTGCTGGAAGTGCTGGCTATAGCCATCAGACAAAAAGAATTAAAAGACATACAGACTTGTAAGAAAAAAATAAAACTATGTGCAGAAGACATGATACTATATGCAGAAAGCCCTTAAGATTCTACCAAAGAAGAAAAACATACTAGAATAAACAGGTTCGGTAAAGTTGCAGGATACACATTTGACATATGAAAGTCTAATGCATTTCTATACTAATAATAAACTAGCACAAACAGAAATTAAGAAAATCCCACTGAAAATAATACCAAAATGGGGCAACTGGGTGGCTCAGTCAGTTAAATAGCTGACTTTGGGTCAGGTTAGGATCTCATGGTTCATGAGTTCAAGCCCTGCATTGGGCTCTATGCTGATAGCTTAGAGCCTGGAGCCTGCTTTGGATTCTGTGTCTCCCTCTCTCTTTGCCCCTCCCCTACTCTGCTCTGTCACTCTCTCTTTCAAAATTAAATAATCATTAAAAATTTTTTTAAAGAATACTGAAAAGAATAAAATAACTAGGAAGAAATTTAACAAGGAAGTGAAAAGACCATACTCTGACAACTATAGACATTGATAAGAACAACTTATGACAACAGAAGTAAGAATATACGCCATGTTGATGGACTAGAAGAATAATTATTGTTAAATGGCCACACTGCCCAAAGGAATCTATAGATTAATGTGATCCCTAGCAAAATACCAGTATTTGTTCTGTTTTTCACAGAACTGAAAAAAATAATCCTCAAATTTGTAGGCAATTACCAAGAACCTCGAAAGCCAAAGTACTATTGAGAAAAAATAAAGCTGGAAGTATAGACAAATGGGTCAGTGGAAAAGAATACAGAACTCAGAGAAAACCATGTTTATGGGGTTGATCTATGACAAAGGAGGCAAGAATATATAAAGGAAAAATGTCTTGTCCATAAATTATGCTGGGAAAATGACACCTACATGCAGAATAATGAAACTGGACCAATTTTGGGGGTAACTTTTTAAAATGTTTATTTTTGAGAGAGAAAGAGACAGAGCATGAGCAGGTGAGGGGCAGAGAGACAGGGAGACATTGAATCTGAAGCAGCCTCCAGGCTCTAAGCTGTTAGCACAGAGTCTGAGCCTGATGTGGGGCTCAAACTGAGGGACCAGGAGGAGATCATGACCTGAGCCGAAATCAGACACTTACCTGACTCAGCTACTCCCATGCGCCATGGACTTCTTTCTTATACCATATATAGAAACTCAAAATGGGTTAGAAACTTAATGATATTATGTATAAATGTCTGTATAATATTGTATCTGTATCCCTACCAAGGGCAACAGAAGCAAAAATAAAGTATTGTAACAAAATAGATGGACTGAAAGGGTATTCTGCTAAGTGAAATAAGTCAGATAGAGAAAGACAAACACCATATAATTTCATTTATATGTGGAATCTAAAAAAGAGAAACAAGCGAGAAACAGACTCATAAATATAGGTAACTGGTGGTAGCCAGAAAGGTGGCAGATTAGGAGATGGGTGAAATAGGTTAATGGGATTAAAAATATAAACATCAAGTTATAAAATAAGATAGAAGGAGGAAAAGTATAGCATTGGGAATATAGTCAGTAACATTATAATAACTTTGTGTGGTGACAGATGGGAATTCCACATCATGCTGAGTATTTCTTGATGTATATGGATAGAGGATCAATATGTCCTATACTTGAAACTCATATAATACTCTGTCAACTATAACTGAACTAAAAATACATAAAAATAATAGAATAAGAGTAAGATAAAAGACTTTCTGAATTTAAAAGATTTTGGATCCCTGGGGCGCTCAGTTGGTTGAGCATCTGACTCTTGGTTTTGGCTCAAGTCACCGTCCCAGGGGTGTGGGACTGAGCCCTGCATCAGGCTCTGCACTGAGCATAGAGACATTGTGAGATTCTCTCTCTCCCCCTCTCTCTCTGCCCCTCCACTGCTCATTCAAGACTGACCTCTCTCTCACTCCTAAAAAATATATATATATGTATATATATATATATTATATATTAGCCTTCAATCAGTATATTATATAGAATGAAGCAAAGCATGGTAAGTATTACAAGCTGGTCTACAAAACCAAAAGTAAAAGACAGACTAAAAATATAAAGATGGGGCACCAGGGTGGCTCAGTTGGTTAAGTAACCAACTCTTGGCTTTGGCTCAGGTCATGCTCTCATAGTTTGTGAGTTCAACCCCAGCATTAGGCTCTGTGTTGAGAGCAGGGAACCTGTTTGGGATTCTCTGTCTCTCTCTCTCTCTCTGTCCATCCCCTGTTTGCACACTCTCTTAGTCTCTCTCAAAATAAATCTTCTAACAATGTTATATATATATAATGGAACTCAAGGAAAAATAATAAAATGAGGAATATTGATCTATGATAACATGATATCATGATACATTTACGCACTGAGCACATACATTGCCTGAGCACTGGATAAATTATTTCTTGGATAGGGTTAACTGGGCATCTTATTCTTCAGCTTGTGTATGTCATTCTTTTTCCTAGGTTGATCTGAACGTTCCACTCTTCATTTGTCCTGTATTAGACATTAGGCATCCTCCTGAGGATATGTTAATGAAGTAATTCATTAAAAAATGATGACATTGGTCCAGGATACAGTAATATACAGTAGATGGAGTAGTTTTTCTTCATTTGTTTAGAAATGGGTGGGGAGCAGAGGGAGAGAGAGAATCTTAAGCAGGCTCCAAGCCCAGTGCAGAGCCTGACATGGGGCTCGATCTCATGACCATGAGATCATGACACCTGAGCAAAATCAAGTGCCAGATGCTTAAACGACTGAGCCATTCAGGAGCCCTTAGTGATGTTTCCATATGGAAAATTTTGCATGCATTGCAGATGTGTGCCTCATTCACCCACATGAGAAGACTCAGTGTACAGGGTCAGGGTCTGCACGCGTCATTATGGCTTTTCTTACTCTACCTAGAGCCACCACCTGTATGGGCACAATCCTCAGGCCCAGGTGACAGAAAATCACATTCCTGAGCTATTAACAACTATAGTTTTTGTTCCACTGATTTTCCTCCTCTATCCTGCCACTGGGAAGGGCGAAGCCCTCTTTTTGTTTTTAAATTTTTTAATGTTTATTTATTTTTGAGGCAGAGAGAGACAGAGTGCGAACAAGGGAGGGGCAGAGAGAGAGGGAGACACAGAATCCCCGAAGCAGGCTCCAGGCTCTGAGCCATCAGCACAGAACCCAACACAGGGCTCAAACCCACGAACCGTGAGATCATGACCGAGCTGAAGTCAGATGCTTAACCAACTGACCCACCCAGGCGCCCTGACTGAGCCCTTTTAAAGGGCCTGATGAGGATGATGACCAAAGTCATAATAATTACAACCACCAAAAGAACCTGTTAGCAACAGTATTCCATCATTCCCATTAATTGTTTCATGGACCCCTCAAAACATCGATGATATTCATACAATATCCACCCTTGAAAAAAGGATGAATCAAGGCTTAGGAGTGTTAAAGACATGTCTAAATCATACAACTAGCAATTAGGAGAAGGTGTAGAAGTAACACTAATCAAAACTTGTGAATTTCAGATATTTTTAAAAAACTGTTTTATTTATTTTTGAGAGACAGAATGTGAGAGGGAGAAGGAGCAGAAAGAGAGAGAGGGAGACACAGAGCCTGAAGCAGGTTCCAGGCTCCAAACTGTCAGCACAGAGCCTGACTTGGGGCTCAAACCCATGAACTGTGAAACCATGACCTGAAGTCAGAGGCCCATCTGACTGAGCCATCCAGGTGCCCCAAGACATTTAACTGGTCCTAACAGAAGGGGTCTCTATTTCATAATAGGAAATAGGGACACTTTCCTTATAACCCTCAGTACACAACAGCTCAGGTAGCTGTTTTCTGTTTGACTACCTTGCTGGGTTTTAGGTACACCTACACTGAAGCTACTGGGACACAAAGAGGTAATGGGGGGGGCAGAAACAGAACAAAACAATTTTTTTCCCCTATAGGTACCAGGAAATAATGCCTGGGTTTCTTGTAAATAACCCACTGTGTCTGGATCAAATATTTGCACTAGTCTGTTTGCACATACTAAGCTGTGTGTTCACAGCACAGACACAGCCTTGGGCTTTAAAGAGCTTCCCAGGGTTGAAAAGTCCTTGGTCTATCCAGAGTGTACCTGATAATGTGTGTGCTGCGCACATAAATACTCACTTGCCCAACTGTTTGGTTTATCATTTACTACTCCCAGCAAATGAACATTTTGCAAGTCTGACCACTGTAAGCCTAGAATTGTGTCGAGTCATCAGGGCCTGTTTGAATTCTACCCTCAGTGGAAAATCAGGAAGGGAGAAAAGGAGAATTTGGCTTCTCAACAATGATTTATTTGGGGGCTTTGATGAGTGTGGTAGAGAAACGCATTATCACCAAAGGAAAACCCAGCATTTCAAAAACCTGCGTCTTAGAATTTGCTTAAATTTGATGGGACTCACACCTATTGTAGGGGTAATTTCACAGAGCTTATCATTTTAGGACTATTTCTGGCAGTATTTTTGTACATCTACCAAAGGAGTTCATTCAATGCAGGGATTAAACCAAACCACAAGGCAAGACATTTTCCTTGTGCTTATAATTTCTGTTTTTGTTTATGGTGCCTAGAAAATGTCCTTGAATTGGTTTAGTTTGAAAATCAAAATATGTAGAAAAGAGCTCAAAATTCATTTTTTTGTGGTTTAAGTTTTTATTTAAATTCCAGTTCATTAACATAAAGTATAATTTTACTTTCAAGTGTACACTATAGTGATTCAGTGTTTCCATACATAACCTTGTGCTCATACAGCAAGTGCACTCCTTAATCCCCATCACCTATTTAACCCACCAACACCCCCCCCAGCCACCTCCCTTGAACAATTTTGTTTAAATATAAAAGGATGAGGTGACCACAGTAAGCTACAGGATTTGAAATCATCCAGACAGCTGACATTTATTACACTAAGGACAAGCAAATAATAGTATAATAATTCTATTTTTTAATTTTCTTCCTTTATATAAAGGAAGCAATAAAATGGTTTATATTTGTTTTTTTAATAGTTTATTGTCAAATTGGTTTCCATACAACACCCAGTGCCCTTCCCCACAAGTGCCCTCCTCCATCACCACCACCTCTTTTCCCCCCTCCCCCTTCCCCTTCAACCCTCAGTTCATCTTCAGTATTCAATAGTCTCTCAGGTTTTGCGTCCCTCTCTCTCCCCACCTCTCTTTCCCTCTTCCCCTCCCCCTGGTCCTCCATTAGGTTTCTCCTGTTCTCCTGTTAGACCTATGAGTGCTAACATATAGTATCTGTCCTTCTCTGCCTCACTTATTTCGCTTAGTATGACACCCTCAAGGTCCATCCACTTTCATACAAATGGCCAGATTTCATTCTTTCTCATTGCTATGTAATTCATTTAAATATTGGCTTTTTCTTTATGATTACTGATTTCTTCTTTGAGAGAACAGATTCTTTTAAAACAATAAATTTACTTCAATAAAATGTCTGGTTTTAAAGGAGTCACTTTCCTGAATGAAAAAAATCAGAAATAGTATAAAAAGGCTATATTTAAATGAATTAAGAATTCACTTATTTGAGGGCACATGAGTGGCTCAGTGGGTTGTCTGACTTCAGCTCAAGTCACGATCTTGTGGTTTATGAGTTCAAGCCCTAATTCTGTTGCTCTCCTATTTATAGGGTCCTTGTACTAGTTGGAGGTGGAGAGTACAGCATGTTTCCTGTGCCTCCCCCAGGGACAACAGTCTTGCACCTTGATTCTATTTAGGATCATGAGAACAAGTGGATTTCCCCCCATTCCCTCCATGAGAGACTGCTTTTCCTTCCACACAACCACAGGGGCAGCTTTTCTTGGGATTAAGCAGGAGGGGGAATTTTTTGTCCATTCCTCCAAGGACTGACAAGTCCCAACTGGCAGGAGAGAAGGAACTCGGTTTCCTGCATGTCTGCAGCATCATGCCTTCACCTCTGGCACGTCTGTGCCACCTCCAATTTCCTGCCATGTCTGTGATGTGTTCTGTTAGTGCCAGTTGAGAGCTGTGCAGAATAGCTAGTGAGTAGTGAACAACAAACACCCCTTTATACATGGAATCTCAGAGAACCTAAACTATTTAATACTAAGCCCCACACAGCCCCTGAAGGTTTATTAGGACCTCCATTTTCTTTTTACATGTTTTTACTTTTGATCTCTCTTCTTCCTCTGTTTGCCCATGGATAAAACAGTCCATGTGTTTTGTCTTTCCACAGAGGAGATTGTTACTCTTGGGAATTCAAAATACCTAGTAGCCTGAGGACCTGCTCAGGACTTGGGTGAGACATTTAAAAGATGAGCTGGAAATAGTCTTCAGTGCTAGGATTAAGGAAGTGCTCCACACACACACACACACACACACACACACACACACACACACACACACACACACACACGGAGCTATACCAAAGAAAGACAGGACCCAACTGAACTATTCCCCAGGGGGCCATGATGGAGCACTCTGAGAAACAAACAACAAAGAAAGAGTAGAAGCTGTTGGGAGCTATCTGAACTTACCGGTAGAGTGAAAATTCCTGGTGAGGGTACGGCAAGTTTGCACGGTCTCTTGCCCCCAGACAGCTCCCAAAATCTACCCTCTTGAAACATTCATTTCTGCTTGGGCACCAAACCTCAGAGTGCTTTGCTGATTAGTGTCAGGAGCAGCCTGTCCCCCTGCCCTGTCCCTGTCCCTGAGGCGTGACTGCACCTGGTCAGGGAAAAGATGAGTAAACTAGATACACCCTAATGCAACATATAATTTTCCCCTAAGCAATTAACTGATAACTGACCACCTTCTGGGCCTGAATGCCTTTGTAAAAGTCACTACTGCAATACAATGTATCAATCATCTTTGGGACTGTGGGAGCAGGCATTATGTCTCCTGAGAACCCGTTTTTCTGGGAACTTTCTCTTAGGGTTATAAACAGCCTAATGACCCTTACTCATAAAAACCTGATCTTTACTAAACAATGCTGTTTGCCTCTTGGATAAAGGTCACTTCCTTAAGGCTAGACCTGAGGTTTTGTAAAAATACCTATGACACCATGAGTGCCTGTAGCTAAGTTTTTTATGACAATCATTACTACTAGAATTGTAACTTCTGCAGAACCCATGTTCTGGAAAATTGTAAAACTTATCTATGAGAAATCATTGACTGCTCTTTCTGGTCCTTGTACCTTTTGCCATAAAAAAAGCTTGAGAACCAGGCATGGCAGAGATGCCTGCCAGAGTGGTAGAGACGCCTGCCAGGTGAACAGGGGTGCCATCTGGTGATCAGAACGAAACTCAAGGCTCTCTCACTCTCTCTGGCCTCCACTGTCATCCTTCAGGGGAACCCTGGACCTGCTGGAGCTGGACTCCAGCAGGAGAGAGAGAGAGAGAGAGAGAGAGAGAGAGAGAGAGAGAGAGACAGACAGACAGACAGACAGACAGACAGATAGACAGACAGAACATGCGCACATGTGAGAGAAAACGTAAATGCCCAATGGGGAGAGACAGAGTGAGTGGAACAGGGGATCTGAGGCAGGCTCTGTGCTGACAGCAGTGAGCCTGATGTGGGGCTCAAACTAACTGAGATCATGATCTGAGCCAAAGTTTGGATGCTCAACTGTCCAAGCCACCCAGGTGCCCCATCCCCAACTTCTTTAGAGTCAATCTAGTCCAACCAAAATCCAAGACTTTTTAGTAGAAGTTGATTACCTGAATCTCAAGTTATATAGACACGTCAAGGGCCCATATGTCTTGACAACACTGATAAGAGAAAAAATGGTGGCTTTGTACTACCAGATTTTAAGGTTTGAAAGCAACTATCCAGTGGAGTATTGGCATCAAGATAGATACAGAGAAAACGGAGTCCAAAAATAAACTAAAACGTCTAGAGTCCATTGGTTTCAAAACAAAAATTATAAAAGCCACTTAATGGAAAAGTATTTTCAGAAAATTTTGCTGGAATCAATTTATATTTATATGAACAAAACTTCTTTAATCTTATCTCCCACCCTATAAAATAATAAGGTCAAAGTCAATTTAGAGGCCTTAATATAAAGGCTGGGATCAGTATACTATTTCTTGAAGAAGGCATGGGTAAAATATTTTTCAGACTTTGGATTAGGTAAGAATTTCCTGGATAAAATAGAAAAAGCTTAATTTTTTAATGAATAATTGTATTCTATCAACATTAACAACTGGTGTTTGAAAACCGCTTAACATAAATGAAGTCCATAATGAGAAATCCATATCTAAAGAAGTCTTTGTAATGCAAAATCTATTTAAAAAGATTTTCAAAGTACAGTAAGAACAGAAATCAATAAAAAACAGAATATTTGAAAACATACTTTACTAAATGGTATACTCATACCAAGGATCCACAAGGAAGGGTGTTCAACATCATTATTCACTAGTGAAATGTAAATCAAACCACCATGAGATACCACTACACACCTGTTAGAAGACATACAATTAGGAAGACAACACACACTGGAAAAAATGTGGAGAAAATTAAACACTGTTACTGGGAATGGAAAATGGTACATCCACTGTGAGCAATAGTTTAATTTTTTTTCCAAAGTTAAACCTATACCTGGTGTATAACCCAGCCATTCCACTCCTAGCGGTACGAATCAAACATAAATCCAAATATGTCTTCCTACCAAAACTTGTACAAGAATGTTAATCACATTCTTTTTTCTAATAACCCCAAACTGCAAACAAGGGAATCATAAATTACATAACCTTCAAAAAAGAGTCTATTACTGAGTCATTAACTGAACAATCTAATGATCCATGCAAAACATGGGTCACTTGAAATAACAAGGATGAATGAAAAGGTAGACATAAGAGGATACATACTGTAGGTTCACATTTAAAACTATGGAAAATACAAACTTATCTAAAATGACAAAAAAAAAAAAAAAGCAAGCTGATCCATGACTGTCTGGAGTAAGTTCAGTGGTTTGGGAGGTTTACAAAGAGCACTAGTAACGTCTACAGTAACAGATATGGTCATTGTCTTGGTAACAGTTATGGCTTTATGTCAAAACACCAAATTATGTATTTTAAACACATGTAGCTTATCGTAGTCCATCTCTACCTCAAGCAAGTTGAAACCTCATTCCTGAAAGCAACAGCCATACTGTTGCACTTGTTTCTACACAATCCCTGTACACATGAAGGCCGGACTATGTCCAATTGCTGACTCGGCAAACTTCTCTATCTACTGAATAAATAAAAATATCACTTCCCTATACTTTTCCAGTTCGGTTGCTCATTTGGTAACAAAGCTCCTGTGGAAACTGATAGGGTCAATTCCACATTTTCGCATAAATCCTTGTATAGTAATGTTGACAAGGTTTAGGTACAAATTATAACTATGTGAAAACCTATGAGCCAGTTTTTTCCCCTAGGGTGTCATAATCAACTACTTAAGTATTTGTATGTATTATTCAGTCTATTCTAAAATAACTAAATTCTTTACAGGTCATTTAGAAAGACAATCATTTTTTAAGTACACACAGTACTGATTTACACCGTATTGTTTTACCTCTACAACTATAGATGTGCAGTAGTCAAGACACAGATGCGGAGGTTTCTGTTTAACAATACTACCTCCCTAACACAATAGAGTTTGGAAATAGGACAGTTCATCAAAGCTCATTCTTCTGTTTTCCACTGGTTCAATCCCTTGTCTAAGCAAGGGAGTCATCTCCTGAAGTAAGAAAATCAAGACAGATTAGAAACTGTGCACAGCATTACATGAAATAAATAGGGGGTCCTGACGTCTCTACAACAGAGCACACACAGGGAAAGGGAACATTGATAAGGTACAACATGGTAAGTAGAAGCCAGTCATGGCTAGAGGGAATTCTGTAAGGCTCACTCTGTAAAACCTCGTCAAGGAATATGGCATCCCAATTTCAAACATGTCTGTCACACATTTGCAGCCCTGCACACTGGAAAGCCCTGAGCTAGGGGATGTTTATGATTCCTATAGGATGTTGGTATAAACAGGAATCCTAAAATGTCCATAGCTTCTGTTTTAGACTCGGTAGGATTTGTTTTCTGTAGGTTTCTCTAACAGCTAGAATCCCTCTGATACCATTTATTCCCACATAGCTCAGATTTATGCAGAACTATACTCCTGAGAGCCATGATGTATAGACAAATTTCGATTTGTCATTTTTTTTCTATTCTCTGCCTCTTAGGGGTTGACACCCTTAATGCATCAGTGAAATTAATTTGACAGCCATTTTTTAAAAAAGTATGTTTAGTTTGAGAGAGACAGAATGCATACACCCTCACATGTGAGTTGGGGAGGGGTAGAGAGAGGGAGTGTGTGGAGAAACCCAAGTAGGTTCTGCACGGCCAGTGCAGAGCCTGATGCAGTGCTCAAAGTGATCAAACAGGAGTTCATGACCTGAGTCAAAACCAAGAGTCAGATGTTTCACCAAGTAAGCCACCCAGAAGCCCCAGCCATTTTGTTTTTATATAAAACTAAAGAAGGCAGCACATAATTAAAGTATAAAATCATATTTTATATTGCTGTACCTCTAATTCCTCTTATTCTCAGCATTAGAAATTTAATAGGTCATCTGCTTTGGGAACCAAAGAATAAAGGTTACCAAAGTCACCCTTTGCCTAGAATTAAAAAAAAAAAAAAGAAGAACATTTGAGATATAAGGGATCACAAAGAAATGAGAAACCAAAGAAATAATCCCTTTTATTGTCCCAGTTTACAGCCCAGAGAACAGATGATAGTCAGACTGCAGGGAATAGGAAAACACAGTATAGAGAAAGGCAGAGCCCAGTCATCTCATTCAGTTGAGCAAAAGGAACTGGAAGTATGGAAAACCAAGGCAGCTAGAATTTATTGGGTAGCTTATCAATAAGGGCAGAGTTGCCACTAGAGATGATTCTACAAGCCTACAAAGAATGGTCACACACACAGGTGAGCAAATTACCTGCCACCCAGGAAGGGGTCACCTCATGTATTGAAGAAGGAAACCTCCTTTGTGCAGAAAACCTAATTCAAGAGGCACATCTAGCATTTAGAAGAGCTTTGCCTCAGAACAAGGATTAAATTTTCCCTAAGTAAACCACTGTCCTAGCTCAATCTAACAAAATTTAGAAGACCCCAAAGAGTGATTGCATCTCATCACAGAGCGCCAAAATATTTATAGGAATACAGAAGAAATCAGAACCCATGAAGGTAAAATCCACAAAAGCATCCAATTACAAAATCTTTAGGCATGGAAAGAAGCAGCAAACTATGACCCATTAATAGAAAAAAAAAATCAAGCAGGCAAAATCAGCCCAATTTATATACTGAACTTCATCAACATTCACAATTCCTAAACCTCAAAAAAAAAAAAAAAAACCACTTCCACAAGAATAGCAAATCAGATACATGGTAAAAAGCATTTCCAAGCCATACTGGAAATTAATGCCTTCTACACAGACTATAAAAGAACTCCAAATACTGAGCTGAATATTTAAACCCCTAATACACCAAATGAGATACAGAATCACCAACATCTAGATGAAAAAAATATTCAAAAACATTAATAATTCATGTGAATTAGAGCTTTAAAAATATAATATGCACATGTTCAAGTAATTAATATTTTAAAAGCTTCATCATACCTGGGTGGCTTAGTTGGTTGAGCCTCCGACTCTTGATTGTAACTCAGGTCTTGATCTGGGGGTCATGGGTTCCCACTCCATGTTGGGCTCCGCACTCAGCATGAAGCCTACTTAAAAAGAAAACAAAAACCTTTATCATACTAAGTTTAGTGAGATTTTGAAGAAACTCTAACACGGAAACATGATGGAATGAATGAGAAAACAGTTTGTAAAATATTTTAGCAGCTTCTTAAAAGATGAAGCTGACAAATGACATATAAACCAGCAATTCCACGTCAAGGCATTTACTCAGGAGAAATGAAACCATCTGTTCACACCAAGAATTGTTCATGAGCATTGATACCACTTCTACTCCCTAACTGCCAAGAACTAAAAATAATCCAAATATCCAATGAAGATTAAGGGACAAATGCTGATATATTGTTACAATGAAATCCACAAAAAGGATCTGATTACTAAGTACAAAACATCATGGATGAGTCTCAAAATTTTTAAAGAGAACATAGCAAAACAAACCAAAAAAAAAAAAAACAAAACAAAAAACAACCATACTCTAGAACTCCATTTACATACAATTCTAGAAATCCTAACTTCTTTTGTGACACAATGCAGATCAATAGCTGTCTGGGGACAAGGAGGTGCAGAGATTAGAAAAAGTGATTCCAAATAGGCACAGACAATGTTGGGGATGTGATATTTCATTATCTTGATTGTAGTGATTATTTCCCAGATGTTTACACAGGACAAAACTTAAATTGTACACTCTAAGAAGGATGATCTATTTCTCAACTTCCAATAGTTTTAAAAGCATTTTAAATCAAATAATTAAGAAAATTTGACTACAGAATTTTGAATACTATTATTTAGGATTTGTAGTCAAACAAAAATCTTAGTGTCTTCCACACCTTCATGAGTTTCACACCCAAGTGAAATGTTTTGTTGATGAACTCCAGAGAAGAAAATGGCGCACACCTGGAGAAGCCCCCTCTCAGTTATCTTTTCTCAAATCTGCTCCCTCAGAGAGTATTCACTCTGGTTTTCCCTCTGCTGTACAGCAAGAGATCCGGACTATTGAAAGGAAGGAAGGAAGGAAAGAAGGAGGGAAGGCAGGCAGGCACACACAAAAACACTTGTATTTAAAATACATGAGTACTCCAGTTTGCCATAAAATTAGCCTCCAGTAGTTTAACAAATATTTTTGAAAGCTTACCATGCACCAAACACCGATCCATGCTCCACGGACGACTGAATCACCAACAAATGCTTGGCTTTTGTCCTCATGAAACTGACACGCTAGTACCAGTGTGGCTGATTTAATTATTGGATCCAGTACTTCACTACTCCTTGTTTCTACATCCTTTTCCCCTTCCCTTCATTTATAAAACCAAATACCAGAACTAGTAACCTGGCGCACTGTCACGTCATAAAGCCTACCGCCGGAACCGTCCTCCATGTCTACGCCGGCTGCCCTCTGTTTATGCAGGATAGGACAGTTCTTATACCTCAGCGCGAAACCACTTCACCTGAAGGCCTCATTAAACACAATTAGTGACACCTGTTCCTAGTGTGCTTGATTCAGCTGACCTGGGGGGGAGCGCAAGGATTTGCATTTCTAACAAGTTCTCAGGTAAAGCCAATCTCCCTGCTCATTAAACCACACCCTGAGAACCACTGTATTAGAAGAAGCCCTAACAGGTGCTTCATAGGAAGGAACAGAGAGGCTGACTCATGGAGAAAACTATTTAGACTCCTTTAGAACCCATCTTAAATTGGCTGGCAATGGTTGGAGTGGGCATCTTTGCCTTGCTTCTGATCCTAGAGTTTCCAGTTTTTTGCTTTTGAATATGTTAGTTGTGGGCTTGTCATATATGACATTTGTTATATTAAGCTTTCTGTTCCTATGTTTTTTTTAAATTGACATGCCATTAACATATAACATTATGTTAGTTTCAGGCACGTTACATAATTCCACACTTCTGTATATTGCAGAATGATCACCACATTGTCTAGTTAACAACCATCAACACACATAGTTATATCACTTTTTGTTGTAATGCAAATTTTAAGATTTTTCTCTGAGCAACTTTCAAATATGCAAGAGTATTATTAAATGTAGTCACCATGCTGTACATTACATCCCCATGACGTTGTTTATTTTTTAATTGTAATCTTTTTAGAGTCCCTTTATCCATTTTTCCCACTCCCTCCCTACTTTCCACCTCTGGCAACCAACAATCTCTTCTCTGTATATGTGAGTTCAGTTTTGCTGTTTTGTTTTTTTAGTAATATTTTTGATGTTTATTCATTTTTGAGAAAGACAGACAATGTGAGCAGGGGAGGGGCAGAGAGAGAATCCCAAGCAGGCTATACACTGTCAACACAGAGCCCAATGCAGGGCTCAAACTTAAAAAAACACAAAATCATGACCTGAGTGAAACCAAGAGTCGGATACTTAACCAACTGAATCACCCAGGCACCCGAGTTTTTGTTGTCTTAGATGCCACATATAAGTCAGATCATATGGCATTTGTCTTTATCTGACTTACTTAGAATAATGCTGAGAATGAACTGAGGGTTGGGGGGAGGGGGGAGGGGGAAGACAGGTGGTGGTGATGGTGGTGGGCACTTGAGGGGAAGAGCACTGGGTGTTGTATGGAAAACAATTTGACAATAAAATATTATGGAAAAAAAAAAAAAAGAATAATGCCCTCAAGGTCATCCATGTTATTCTATGTGCCATGATATCCTTCCATGGTTCGATAATATTCCATATATAAAGAAAATGTGATATATATGTACATTATATATTATATAATTTAATTTTCTTATACATTCATCCACTAAGAGACACTTACGTTGCTTCCACATCTTGGCTATTATAAATAATGCTGTCATAAACATGAGGATGCATATATTTTTTTTCAAGTTAGTGCTTTTATTTTCTTCAGATTAATATCCAGTGTAAGAATTGCTGGATTATATGGTAGTGATAGTCTTAAATTTTTGAGGACCGCCCATACTGTTTTCCATAGTGGCTGCACCAGTGTACTTACATTCCCACCTACAGAGAACAAGGATTGCACATCCTCCACATTCTTGCCAATACTTATTTCTTTTTGATAACAGCCATCCTAACAAGTGTGAGGTGACATCTCATGGTGGTTTTGATTTACATTTCCCTGATGATGGGTGGTGATAAGCATCTTTTCACGTACCTGTTGGCCATCTGTATGTCTTCTCTGAAAAAATGCCTATTCAGTCCCTTTGCCTATTTTATGTCAAACTGTTGGTCTTTTTGTTTTGCAATTCAATTGTTCTCTATTGTTCAAGTGTTCTTTATATATTTTGGATACTAATATGTTACATATATTTCTACCAAAAGTCTCTTCGGGAAAATCTAGATGTTTTACTATCTAGTGCCTCAGAATATTTCAGACTCTACCCATTATCTAATTAAAAG
The DNA here is from genome assembly GCF_006229205.1 of Suricata suricatta. Lineage (NCBI taxonomy): Eukaryota > Metazoa > Chordata > Mammalia > Carnivora > Herpestidae > Suricata > Suricata suricatta. The sequence goes on from NC_043705.1 coordinate 14,742,587, forward strand.
CCACATCCACCATTTTTTGGTTATTTCTGACAGCAGTATTCTACTTTCTCCAGTACCAAAATCTTTAGCAATTTCACAAGGCTGCCATAAGAAAGTACCACACAATGGGTGGCTTAAAAAAATGGAAGTTGTTTCTCTTGGAGTCCTGGACGCCAACCATTCAAAGTCAGGTTGTCAATGGAGCCATGCTCCTTCTGAAATTATCCCTTACCTCTTCTAACTCCCAGCCAGGGTCACAACCCTTGTTGTTTCTTAGTGTGCGCCTGTTTCCCTGCCATTTCTGCCTCTGTCACCCCATGACGTTTTCCCTGTGTGTCTCCATCCAAATTCCTCCCGACTGACAGGGATACCAATCATACTGAGTGATGACCCATCCTATGGCTTCATATTATAACTTGACTGTATCAACAAATACCCTATTTACAAACAAGGTCCTGTGTCCAAGTGCCAGGGGCTATGACTTCATTGGGACACACATCAATCCATAAGGAGATCGAGCGATTTTGTAATCAGGTCTGTTCTTTCCTTTTTCTTTTTTTCTCCCCTGGTAAGGACTTGTGGGTCCTAAAATTTATGTGTCTTTTTCTCTTCTAGAGACACAATCCTCTTTTTTTCCCCTTGAATTTTTAAAGCATTCTCTTCATTTGATGAGAAAGAATTACCAAATTGGCCTCTTCCCAGGATTTATATTTATATATTGATTAGTCATTATCATTTTTTTCTGTATAGTTCAATGCAGCACTCCAGGTGAACCATTGAATAATAATTCACAGGAGGGAGAAGGGAGGGCCCTCTGTCCAGTTCGGGTGCATTCTGAATCATCTGTGGGAGACTCTAAGAGCTGGAGGGATTAGTGGGGGGGCATTGGTTGCTGTTCTGAGTTGAGATGAGGGAAAGTGGGAACAATCTAGTGATTGAGCACTACTCTGTGGTAAGGACAGCTTAGCAAGAAGGTGTCCTCAGTAATACAGGGGTGGAGAAATACAGGACTGGGGTCATCAGTCAAAGAGGGGGCTGTTTTAGTATCTTCAGCAGCGACGCAAGTTGCCCTTGGGGAGAACGAAGTTCCACGGTAACTCTGCGGCTGGTTTACTGTGTACATTCTCTCTCTCAGATTGAATCACTGCTGGGCCGCGTGTCTCGTTTTTAGTCCAACTTGCTTTTTCTCTGTTCCAGTCTGGAGAGTTCTTTACTCTCTCATGACTGTAATTCTCCGTGGTGTGGACTGTTGCCAAATATCCTTACTTCACACTGTCCAACAATTGCTGTGGATATCAGTTTCTTCATAAATCATGCTCCCTGAAGATTATGTTTTTATAAAGGAGTTTTTGTTTTTGTGTTTTGATCTCTGCTGCCACTTACTGATGTTGGTTTTGGTTGGATTGGGAAAGAGAGAGAGTTAAGAAAGCTCCTCCCTACTTCACTCAGGTGGAGAAATTATTTTTCTTTTATGTCACAATAAGCATGTGAAATGGAATCTTAGGATTTATTCAGCACAGAATGAGTTTGATAGGAATGTAACTATGCAATGATAGCATCATCAGTTAGCAACTACAGTAAACTATAATATATATATTTTAACTTTATTTTTTCAGAGACAAAGTGAGAGTGTGCGGGGGGAAGGAGCAGAGAGCGAGGGGGACAGAGAATCCCAAGCAGGTTCTCCACTGTCAGCAACGAGCCTGATGCATAAACCTCATAAACCATGAATCATGACTTGAGCTGAAATCAAGATTCAGACGCTTAATCGACTGAGCCACCCAGGTGCCCCTACACTGAAAATTAAATAAATTGCAGAATGGAAAGGGTTACTTTGTTAACATGCATATGTAATATCTGATCAACACAAGATCATGTCAAAATACAAATAACACATTTTTGGAAAATAATCATCTACTCAGTATTTTTGTACAATCTGTGTTTTCCCACAAGTTGCAAAATGAGTATTATTCTGTATATTGCCCAAAGAATATTCCCCCTATTCAAAACTGAAATTTTAAACCAAAACGAATATTAAAAATTATCAGTTTAGAGGAATGGCAAGGAGATGGATGTAAGTTATTTTAGGATTTAGTGGTACAAACAAATATGAAAATTGACTTTATAAAGCACATTTTAAGGATGCAGAAGTATAATACCTTAACAGTAATCTTGAAACAAACTTCACAATCACAAAACAAATAATCCAGTGAAGAAATGGGCAGAAGACATGAACAGACACTTCTCCAAAGAGGACATCCAGATGGCCTACAGACACATAAAACGATGTTCAACATCACTCATCATCAGGGAAACACAAATCAAAACCACACTGAGATACCACCTCACGCCAGTCAGAGTGGCTAAGATGAACAAAGCAAAAGACTAGAGTTGTTGGAGAGGGTGTGGAGAGATGGGCACCCTCATACACTGTTGGTGGGGATGTAAACTGGTGCAGGCGCTCTGGAAAACAGTGTGGAGGTTCCTCAAAAAACTATCCATAGAACTCCCTTATGACCCAGCAATAGCATTGCTGGGGATTTACCCAAGAGAGACAGAAATGCTGATGCATAGGAGCACATGTACCCTAATGTTCATAGCAGCAATGTCAACAATAGCCAAAACATGGAAGGAGCCTAAATGTCCATCACCTGACGAATGGATCAAGA
>NC_043705.1:14745334-14748547 GCF_006229205.1 Suricata suricatta
CTAACCGTCCCACTTCAGCTCAGGTCATGATCTCACTGTTCGGGAGTTCAAGCCCTGCATGGGGCTCTGCACTGAGAGCTTAGAACCTGGAGCCTGCTTTGGATTTTGTGTCTCTCTCTCACTCTGCCCCTCCACTCCCCACTCACACTGTTTCTCTCTCTGTATTTCAAAAATAAATAAACATTTTTTAAAATCTTTATAACTAAGTATAAATTATGAATGTTTGGAAATAATTAAATAATTTTAATGGACATACAACGAAATCCACACACCCCTAAAACTATAATAAACCTGGTCATTGCACAGCATTTCACTCCATTTCTGGTACACATATAAAAGAAACATTTTTCTAAACTGAATATGAACTTCTTTGAACTGACATCTCATTTCTTGGAAATGCTGTGGTTGTCACATATACTTGTCACAAAAGCAATTACTGTGAGTGCCTTTTCAAGTAACAAATATAAAAAGGTACACAGTCACAATATGGTCTGACTGTTCCTTCACGCATAATTAAAACAGCAATAGCAACAAGTCAAACAATTCTGTCAATTCAATGAAGTTAAGGCCAGTCTGAGGAAGATACTTAGCATAGAAAATGGGGGGGGGGGGATGTCTTCTTAAAAATAGAGGCCAATCGTTCAAAAAAAAATAGTTGTGCCAAACATAGAAAAGAGTAGGCATGAGCAATAGGAGAGTGGGTGAGGAGAGAAAGTCATAGAAAGAAACCGTGTTTGTTTTAAACTCCGTATCACCAAGAGTCTTACAAAAAGAGAACGGGATATAGGGTAGTTATCCAAATCTCATAACCGGAGCAGTGGTGTAAACTTTTAAAAAAATTTTTTAATGTTTATTTATTTTTGAAACAGAGACAGAGAGAGAGAGAGAGAGAGAGTGACAGAGGGATAGAGACAGTGATCAAGGGAGGGGCAGAGAGAAAGGGAGACACAGAATCTAAAGCAGATTCCAGGCTCTGAGCTGTCAGCACAGAGCCTGATGTGGGGCTAGAACTCATGAACCATGAGATCATGACCTGAACCAAAGTCAGACATTTAACTGACTGGGCCACCCAGGTGCCTCAGTGGCATAAACTTTTTTAAGCAATGAGTTCTAAAATAATTTTTGACAGGAGAATTTGTTTATATTAGCCTATAATCTCAACTGGAATCTACTACCATTTTAAAGAAGTTGGAAATTAAAAAGAAAACCTTGAATGATATAAAGAATTCTAAGAATCTGTAAAGCCCTAGACATTAAAAATCTGATGGAATAGAATGAAGGGCATTTTAAATAATTTTAATTGTAAAAAAAATATTTTCTAGTTGTAAACTATTTTAGTTATTTTTTTAAAAAAATTAATATATATTTATTTTTGAGAGAGAGACAGACAGACAAAACATGAGTGGGGGAGGGGCAGAAAGAGAGGGAGACCCAGAATATGAAACAGGTTCCAGGCTCTGAACTGCCAGTACAGAGCAGGACGCAAGGCCCAAACTCACTATCCATGAGCTGCCGCCCACTATTTTAGTTACTTTATAAGCAACATTGAAAACAAATCAAAGTTAAGTATCATACAGGGTATGGATGTCAATTGGGAGAAAATTAGAAAGTTCGCTTTACACCATTTGAAGTCAAACAATTATTTTTACTTTTGTTTTCCCAATTACAAAAAAATAATTAAACTGCCTACTTTTAAAACAACAAATTCCTTTCATTTTATAGCAGTTCAGTTTTATACATTTTTGGTGAAAGTTCTGCATTTTTTTGAAAGAGCAAAATTGAGCACGAGGACATATATATGACTAGAAATTGCAGATACCATGACCTCTGGCAAAAAATGACACATCTTGGGTGCCTGAGTGGCTCAGTAGGTTAAATGTCTGATTTCGGCTCAGGTCATTGATCTCAAGGTTGGTGAGTTTGAGCCCTGCGTCAGGCTCTGTGCTGACAGCTTGGAGTCAGGAGTCTGCTTCAGATTCTGTACCTCCCTCTGTCTCTCTGCCCCTCCCCCACTCACACTATCTCTTCCTGTCTCTCTCTCAGTCTCTCTGTCTCTCTCTCAAAAATAAATAAACATTAAAAACAAAAACAAAAATGATACCTCTCTAAAACCTTTTAATATTTAATTTAAGGCTGGTAAAACTTTTCCTTTCATGGAATGATAAACCACTCAGGTTTCCTCAACTACAAATAAAATGTATAAAGAGAAAACAGTTCATCTCAAATAATCATTGTTGCTTCAAAATATTTTCCCCAAGTATTTATTCTGTCCCACTGTTATGGGCTTTTACTTTCAGCCTGTCAAGGAAGAACACCAGGAGTGGTGGATGGATCTTGGAGAGCAGTTTCTGGAATCTGTATGCAACCTCGACAGGATTAAAAAGGCTGTTTATATTCATAGTCCGATGGTAGCCTGGAAACAGTCCAAAGATGGATGACACGGCCAAGAACATTCCTCATGCAAACTCCACTTTAAAACAGTTTTGCTACACACTAACTTCTCTGCAGACATCAGTTTCATCTTTAATAATGTCAGACAGTCTCCTTAGTGTAGCCATAGGGTTAGGTAAGACTGGGGAACGTCTCACTGCCTCTAGCAGGTGAAGCTTAACGACAGATTTAGAAACAGGCAACTTTCCAGTCTTAGTGAACTTGCACACACCCTGGTTTGGAGGGCTCTCGGCAAACAATGTTAGTTCACGTCAAGAATTTTGGATATTGTATAAGGGTATCACCTCACTAATAAACCTTAACCATTACTATAGTGACTTCTCTGAGTTCTGTAACTAAATAGTCAGTAAATGCCATTTAAGCCAAATCCATTAACATTATTTTTAGTCTTTTGTATCCTCACAGATTTTCTGATTACTTTTCCATTACTGAAAGATGGTTGTTGACATCACCAACTATAATCATGAATGTATTTCTCTTTCCCGTTTGTCTCTTTTTCACTCACATATTTGGACTTTGAGCTTTTAAGTGAATATACATTTATGCTACATCTTTCCGATGAACTCATTGGTCATTCATTATGAATGCCCCTTCTACTAGTAATAATAATCTTTGTCCTGAACTTTACCATTATCCTGTGCTTGTAATATCTTTTACATTATTTTATCCTTTTAGCCTAACTTGTATCTTTTTTTTTCCATAATATTTTATTGTCAAATTGTTTTCCATACAACACCCAGTGCTCTTCCCCTCAAGTGCCCT
>NC_043705.1:14748647-14790422 GCF_006229205.1 Suricata suricatta
TAGTTTTGAGAAGAATATTGGTGCAATTTTGATGGGGATGGCATTGAATGTGTAGATTGCTTTGGGTAGTAATGACATTTTCACAATGTTTATTCTTCCGATCCATGAACAGGGAATATTTTTCCATTTCTTGGTGTCTTCTTCGATCTCTTTCATAAGTTTTCTATAGTTTTCATCATATAGGTCTTTTACATCCTTGATTAGGTTTATTCCTAGGTATTTGATGGTTAGCCTAACTTGTATCTTTAAGCATGTCTCTTATTACCATCCTGGTAGCCAAAGGGCTTCACCCCTTTAAAGATGACAATCTGAGGATTCTCAGAGACAATGTGGGCTTTCTGTTCTGTTCTTAAATAAGCTGGTATGTAATCACAGGTCTTTGGGCAGAATGATCAGCTTTTCAAAAACTGAACCACCTCCCATATTTTTGTGTCGATTCAATGAATAGCCCTGGATATAGCACATCCAATCAGTAGTCAACCTATTCTCTCAATGCAAAAAATTCTTGTTTTTTTTGTTTTGTTTTGTTTAATCTTCCCTGAGAAACAATACAAGATCTGGACTGCATTTACAAACGGAACTAATATCTCACTCTCACCCTTTAGGACTCCTTCAACCATTCCATGTCTTAAAATCAAACATTCTTCTGGATCTTTCTCACACAAGGAAAGAAGGGCACAGAAAGATGAACTGATGTAACTGAACTAACAAGCCAGACCCTGGTGTGAATATTGGGCCCTGGCTCTCTGACGCAGGCACGTTCCTCCAAGACCATTACCTTTCTTGTGTATCCCACGTGAAAAGGTTTACAGCCTATTACTAAAGCATCCCATTGTACCTACCCAAACCCGGAAACCCATAGAAAAAAAACCCCACAGGTATCTTTACTTTTATTTAGCAAGAAAAAGGTCAGCTAAGTCACTGCAGACTTCATAACCACTCCTGGTGAACTGGATCTCTGGGCTTGCCTCTAGCGATGTTTGCTGGAGGGTGGAGAAGAAACTCAGCTTTCAATTTTCCTAGTGGTTTAACATTAAAAAGTCACAGTTTCAAATTCTTATGTCAGATAGATCAGATACACAGGTGTGTGTGTGTGTGTGTGTGTGTGTGTGTGTGTGTGTGTGTTTTAGAGAGTGAGTGAGAGAGAATCTATATACTCTAAAAATAATCTTAATAATTTGGTTTTATACAAATATTTTCAGTAACAGAATCTGATAAGCTGGTAAACTAATGTGTATAGACTCCTAAAGTGATAGATAAGATTCTTTTTATCATCACTCTTGGGCAAAAAAACCTGTTTGTTATTGTTGAAGATACAACAGTAGTAATAGGTAGTTTCCACACTAAAAGAGCTTAACATTCAATATTAATGTTGGAGAGAACCAACTATGTAAATATAATTCAAAGAAGAAGATAAGGTCTTCCGTGGATAAATGTTTTTTTCAAAGGTAAACAATACCGGAAATATGATGAAAGCTCCACGAGGAATCTTCATTGCATGCTTTTATCCACCAGTAATCTTTGAAGATACACAGAGGACAGGTGACACTTATCCTCACCTTGTAAATGCTCTCAGCATCCGTTTGCTTAGTCCACATTTGTCCACCTAAGAGGTAATAAACAGAATAATTATTCTAACTGAAGTCATCAAAATTCAATTGTAGAAAGAACTATGCATTCTACTTTTAGAGCACTGCTTTCCATTTCTCACTGACCTAAACCAAACCACTTAAAAATTATTCTATGGTCACTGCATTCTCTGGTTAAAAGCAGACGTTTTCATATTGATGATCTTAAGTCAATTACCAAGCCCTTTAAAGTTGCAACATATGAAAAAAAAGTTATAACATATGTCATATGCCAAAATAATTTCAGAAGTTTCCATTGGTAAATTACAGAGGAAGAAACAGGAGGTAGAAGTTTCCACAAAGAAAACATGAAACACCATTTCCTTGGTAATCTATGGCTCAGAAAAACATATCCGAATGAATCCTTTTCAAAGACTGATATTAGGGAAATAATGGCCAGTGTGGGAAGAAATCCAAGAGTGGACAAATGGCCATATGGTCTTTTTTTTCCCCTTCTTTTAATATAGCGCTTTATTTGGAATTCCTTATTCCCTTGTAATAAGAACTTGGCACTTCAGCATCCTTCCTCACCACGTGTGGGTGATTATGGGGGAGGATGGCTGTCTGTCAAAAAGCAGCTGATGTCCACAGAACATCTGAAAAAATAAAACTAGTTATTGGCAAGTGATCGCTTGGCTTTATCTGCCACGCACAGACTCGTCGATGGACAATGTAATTTAAGTGAGACAGTTGTGTCGACATGTAGTACTGAAAACAACTCTTTAATTCTTAATTAGCCACAGTAGCTGAATTTCTTAGTTTTTTAAAGTAGACACATGAAAACTAGTCACGGATTATAGAACAGTGCTTATACTCCACATAATTTCATCATTAACAAATAAAGCACTTATCATTCACTTTCTCACTATTTTTAAATATCATACAACTTCATCTGTGGTTGATGGTGACATTTTTAAAAAACATTTAAAATGTTTATTCATTTTTAAGAGAGAGAGCAAGAGAGACAGAGCATCAGTGGTGGAGGGGCAGAGGGAGAGGGAGACACAGAATCCGAAGCAGGCTCCAGGCTCTGCACTGTCAGCACAGAGCCTGAGATGGGGCTTGAACCCATGGACCCATGAGATCATGACCTGAGCCGAAGTCAGACACTTAATCGACTGAGCAACCCAGGTGCCACAATTAAATTCTAAAATGTTAATATTTCCTTTCATTAGTCATTTATGCATACAGATGTTGTTTACATCTATTTTTTAAAAATCTATCCATAATAGCTAGTAATGTGGTGATAAAATTATATCTACTCACAAAATTTCAATTTATAGGAATTGTACAGAAAAATGAATGTGATAAATACATATTCTGACTAAACTCCATGTAGAATTCACAGAACCATCACCATTTTCTATGTGATTCAAGTAGCATATAAAATAAACAGACACCTATGATTACCAGTGACCACTCTCCCTGTATTCCTGGAAACAATACCTTTTAGAAAGATTATTAAGGATGACTAGCTGAGAATAATTCAGTGTGTGCTCAATTGCTACAATTTACACTAAAATTTTTATTTTCCATTCATTTTACAAGTTTTATACTTTGATTAAAAGAAAGAACTCAATATTTTAGGGAAATTCTCATAGGCTTACTGATTTTTCACTTCCAGAAATACACACTGATTCTTCACTTTTGGAAATACATAGGATTAAGATAAATAGAGGCACCTGGCTGACTCAGCTGATCCATCACCCTACTCTTGATTTTGGCTCAGGTCATGAGCTCCTGGTTCATGAGTTCTAGCCCTGTGTTGGGCTCTACGCTGACAGTGTGGAGCCTGCTTGGCATTCTTGCTCTTGTTTTCTCTCTGCACCTCCACCACTTGTGTGCTCTCTCTTTTCCTATCTCTCAAAAGTAAATAAATAACCTTAAAAATGAAATAAAATAATTAACACATTGTACAGTTAGGTAGATATTTCCCTGGGTAGTAGAGATTTTTAAATATTTGATTTCCTTCATCTGTTAGTCTGCTGAAATGACTAAGAAAGTTATGGAAGATTGCTGGAAGGAGCTATATTAACAATGTATTGATCACTTTGTGTTCAACTGCTGAAAAGATTCAAAGTACTAAAACACTTGCTACTTAGGGAAGATCTTAATTACAAGCAGAAGATAAATACAACCACAGCAAGAGAGACATGCATCAATAGGCATCTGAGGTCACAGACTGAGCCCTTTCAGTCTTCCCATGTCTGTGCCCTAAGGGGCATACTTTGTATCTTCCAGTAGAAAAGCACTACCTATACCCAAGTAAAACACCTTGAAACCCAGAAGTATAAAATATGCTCCTGTTGGAGAGGAGGGCCTGTGGTGTGCTGGTCACATAGGCACATTGTTGGCACACTCAAGCTACGTGGCCATGTGGGATGCATTTTCCAACATAAACAACCAATTCTCTTCTTCCCCAATATTAGGTGGGTCACCAGCCGTTCAATTGTGACACTATCTAGAGTCAGCCCAGACCCCACAGGTGGAGGGTGTAGCCCCACAAGACTGCCCTGGCATCTAAGCTGTAAATGGGGTACTCAGCCTGTCTGCACTTCTGCCTTGTTGACTACAAGATTGGTGGTTCCCATGACCCTCTCCATTCAGGTTCTATAGTTTGCTAGAACAACTCACAGAACTTGACAAAGTGCTATATTTACTATTACAGGATTAGTATAAAGGATACAAAATAGGAACACCCAAATGAAGTGCTGTCTGGTGCAAGGTAGGGATAAGAGTGATGTAGACCGTCCAAGGTCTTTTCAGGCATGCCATTCTAGCGACATGTTGATGTGTTCAGCGACCTGGAAGTTCTCCAAATCCTATCACTTAAGAGCATTTATAACCCAATCTCTAGCCCCCTACTCCTCCCCAGAAATGGAGGGATGGGAGAGCTAACAGTTCCAAAGCTCTAATTGTATCGCTATTTCCTTTGGTGACCAGCCACCATCCAGAGAAGTCATCTCATTAACATTAAAAACAAACAAGCAAACCTCTTATTACTCAGGAAATTCCAAAGGTTTGGCAAACATATACTACCACACCCCCCCCAACTATTGAAATCCCTCATACTCCATGGAAATAAGGTACAAAACATAAATCCAATCGTAATTACTAAACAATGCTGGTAGGCTGGTACATCCTACTCTTGTAACAAATTACAAAACTATGGTTACAAAACATGATTTATCTCTAGTTAATTTATTTTATGGGCTGCCTGAATGACTTAGTTGGTTAAGCAGGCACTTCATCTCAGATCATGATCTTACTACTGATGAGTTCAAGCCCTACAATGGGCTCTGTGCTGACAGCTCAGAGCCTGGAGCCTGCTTTGAATTCTGTGTCTTTCTCTCTGCCCCTCACCCACTCAAGCTGTTTCTCTCTCTCTCTCTCTCTCTCAAAATATAAATAAACACTAAAAAACATTTACTTCATAACATTGGCCAAACATCATCATCATGCTCTAGGTAACTTTGGTGTTTTTATTAACATTTTTAAATTTTATTTTATTTTTATTTTTGAGACAGAGAGAGACACACAGCACGAGCAGGGGAGGGTCAGAGAAAGAGGGAGACACAGAATAAGAAGCAGGCTCCAGGCTCTGAGCTGTCAGCACAGAGCCTGACATGGGGCCTGATCCCATGAACTGTGAGATCATGACCTGAGCTGAAGTTGGCCCGCTTAACCAACTGAGCCACCCAGACGCCCCTCTAGGTAAGTTTGAAGATAAGAATGTGGTTAATCCAGATGGGAGAGATTAACCTATGCTATGTAGGATCTATAAAGAGAAAGTTAACAACAAATGGTCAGTTACTCAAAATGTATAGACTTAATGTCTGCAGATAATGTTTAAAAGTATTCCTCTTTAGAAAGTAGAACCTTTACTCAACAGATCAGAACTAAACACAGTTCACATTCAATGTCTGTGACAAAGAACAATACATCAGAATGTGTATTTTTTGGGGTGCCTGGGAAGCTCATTTGGTTAAGCATTTGCGCAGGTCATGATCTCATGGTCATAAGTTCTAGCCCTGTGTCAGGTTTAGTGTGGAGCTCAGGGCCTGGTTGGGATTCTCTCTCCCTCCCTTTCCCTTTGCCCCTCCCCTGCTCCTGTTCCTACTCTCTTGCTTTCATTCTCCATTTTCCTCAAAAGAAATAAATAAAAGCTTAAAAAAAAAAGGATGTGTATTTTTCATGGCCTGTCAGGTGGTAGTGTGAATGGAATTAGGACAACCTCTGAAGTGAGAAACAGCAAAAATATTGTGCGTGGTTTCCCATTTAAGTGAATGAATGTGCCCACACAAAGCACTCAGCATATGTTGATTTGTGTACAAGTGAATGAAAGCAAAAAGAACAGTTATTTCCTTGTGCATGTAAGTATTGCTTAGTCATATTAACTGAACAACTACCAATGGCAGAACGCTACCTCCTCCCTTCTATTCTGTCCTGTTAATATTAAGTATGGCTCTTCCATTTCAAACATTACCTGCGAGGGGTACTCTATGGAGCTAAATGAACACCTTCAAGTACTTCACTAACTTCCCTAGGGAGAGGATGGGAAGACTGGCTTCATAAATTCAGAAATAGAAGAAAATAGAAGAGATCAATAATAGAAGATTGCAAAGCCAAAAGCTGATGATGGCCCGAGAGCTGGAGGTAACAGAAAGGAAAAGGGTAGGTGACAAAGATGTAAAGTATTCCATTTGTTTGATCACCTAAGGGCATATTGTATATTTTAAAAGAGGACCCTATCCCACTTTGAGAATATTCAAATGCGATGGAATATTCCAAGCCAAGTGAAATTGTTGGTTTCCTCCCTGTTCTCCTTCGTAGGGGACACTGTCAGTTGCTTCCCCATGTACTCCTAGGCCTTCTCTTTCCTTACAGAATAGGATTTTCTTCATGGATCCAGTCTCATCCTGGCACATCTGGGAAGTCTAGAACGATCTGTCGCCCTAAGAAGTGGGTCCTCCATGATATGAGCCAGTCACAGTTGCGACATCACCGGTGACCGCAGGTGTGGGTTTAGATATGTGATGTGATTGTGGCCGATGCGAGCTGAGACTGGTGTGGGACCCAGGAGAGGAGCTCCCACAGAACCAGGACGTCTCCCGCGGCACAGCCGTGTCTACGTCTGATACCTGGCAGGGTGGCAGCCTGGAGTCCGGCTCGAAGATGAAGCCAACACGGTAGGGGCTGTGGAGACGAAAGCTGATGACATCATAGTGCCACATAGTGTCACACAACCTTAGACCAGCTCTGACTGCCCTTCTGTTGTCGGGGAATCCACTCCGTGACTCCTTACCGCTGCTTGTAGCCAGTGGATTCTATGCTGGCAAATCCCATATACGCCTTTCGGTTCTTCTCCTGACTAGACTTCTAGAAGCACTGACACACTTACTGATTTTTTCTCTTTCTGAAAAATATGGGTTTTTTTAAACTAAAAGCTCCTACTTTTCCCCCCCTATATCACCAGACACTCCTGGATCTCCCTTTGCATTAATCGCCTAAATTTAGAATTACTCAGGGCTTAGGCCTTGGACCTCTTTCCTTTTTATCTACACTTCTTCCATAGTTGGTCTTATTCCCCCCTGGCATTTAATGCCCCCTCTGACCTGGTTATCCCCACGTGCACGTCTCTGCTACAGACCTGAGCTCTTAGTCTCAGGCACATATTTCCGACTACATCCCTGAGAGAGCCGCTTTGATATTCCATAGTCTCTCATGCTGAAAGAGTCCAAAATTGAGGTTTAGATGATTCCAGCTAATGTCTCCTCTACAGGAACCAGAAATACACTTAAATGATACTTATAGTTACTGGTCAGTCAACTCAGAAACCTAGGAGTCAACCTGGACCCATTTCTCACATCCAGTCTACCAGCAATGTATTTTGAATCCATCTACCTCTATCTGTCTCTCTCACAGCATTATTGCCTCCCTGGTGGAGAGCAGCGATACATTTCTCCTTACACAACAGCCTCCTAACTGACGTCCACGCCTTTGGTTCCCTATTATCCATCTCCTATGCAGCAGTTAGAGGGTTCCTTTGCAAATAACATTACATCCATTGTGTGTGTGTGTGTATATTATATATATTTATATGTGTATAGTATATGTAATATATATACATATATATACACCACATCTTCTTTATTTGTAAAAAAAGAATGAAATGTTGAGGCGCCTGGGTGATTTAGTTGGTTGAGCATCCGACTTTGGCTCAGGTCTTGTTCTTATGGTTCGTGAGTTCCAGCCCCATGTCAGGCTCTGTGCTGACAGCTCAGAGCCTGGAGCCTATTTTGGATTCTGTGTCTCCCTCTCTCTCTCTGCCCCTCCCCCATTCACTGTCTGTCTCTCTCAAAAATAAACGTTAAAAATTTAAAAAAAAAGAATGAAATCTTGCCATTTGCAACATGTCAATGGATTTAGAGAATAGTATGCTAAATGAAGTAATTAAGTTAGAGAAGGACAAATACCATATGATTTCACTCATGTGCGCAATTTAAGGAACAAAACCAATGAAGAAAGACAGACGAGAGAGAAACCAAGAAATAGATTCTTGACTATAGAGAACAAACTGATGGTTACCAGAGGGGAGGCGGGTGGGTTAAACAGATGATGGGGATTAAGGAGGGCACCTGTCATGAGCACCTGGTATTGTATGGAAGCACAGAATCACTAAACTATACCTGAAACTAATATTATGTTGTATGTTAACTAACTGGAATTTAAATAAAAACTTGAAAAAAGAAAGATAAAAAATGAAATCAGATCACCTGCTAAAAGCCTCTCTTCCCAATGCCATTCTAGTGTGCTTTCACCTAAATCCAAAGTGTTTTAAGGAACCAAGACTAGTGCATGATCTAGACCAGAGGACCTCTCCAACATCACATCATCGGTCCCTGCCACATTTATCATAATCTCTTACAGTATCTTCGAAGGGGACAGACCTCCTATTTCACTGGGTTAATGCTCATCTTTTAACCTTCACCCTGAATATTACTTCAAAGTGAGGACTGCCAGAACACCCCATCTAAATTGCATCCCCACCTTTCATAACTATTCCAAAAAACTATTGTCAAAAAACTATTCCATTTTAACTTCACATCACTTATGACTACATCGACACAAATATATGTACCTGTGTATGTGCATATATACTTGTGTATATACATACATATCCATATATGTATAAAGAATGCATATGTATACATAAATATCTATACGTACATACACATGAACACACACAAACAACATTGATGCATGTACAATCTGCATCTCCCTCTAGAGAATAAACTTCAGGATGACAGGCCAATGTCTGTTCCATTCACCTGGTACCTACTCCTAACCTTAGAACTCAGCCAAGGAGAAGGAATCCAGTTTTCAAAAAGTTCCAGGCAAGGAGAGTGGTCACAGATAGAAAAATAAGCAGGTCCTTACAGCAACCGCTAGGCGTGCAGTAGCTAGCCTGCTGAAAATGTGTTTGCAAACAGGGTGACCTGTGCTAAAGCCAAGGCAGAGACAAATTCCTTTTATATTATTTCCATAGCACCATATTGATACTGATATTCCTTAGTCTTCAGTCATGATGAGACATAGAATTCAGATAGATGTTCCCAAACAAAATAAATAACATTTACACATGTTTCTTAATTTTTATTTCTGATGTTTTAGAGCTGCCATTGTCAGTAATGAAACAACAGATACCTATAAATTATTTGAATAATGCTACCAGAAAGAAAAGGTACAGTAAAATATCATGAACTAAATTTGAAACCCAGTTCCGAAAATTACTAGCTATTTATTTATTCTTTATTTGTCACAAATAGGTTGACTTTCCTTCTGGTGGGACTTTTTAGGGAATTTATAAAAGAATGTACATGATAGTAAAGTTTGCAGGTTTTGGCACAGTATCAACACTGTCAGGGGCCTGGGGGCTCAGTCGGTTAGGTGACTGACTTCAGCTTAGATGATGATCTCCCAGTTTGTGGTTGGAGCCCTACATCTGGCTCCTTGCTGACAGCTAGCAGCCTGGAGCCTGCTTTCTGATTCTGTCTTCCTCTCTCTGTGCCCCTCCCCCACTCACTCACACTGCAAGTGCGAGAGCGCGCGCTCTCTCTCTCTCAAAAATAAATAAACATTAAAAAAAAGAAGCTACAACACTACACATGATCAAAAGCTAGGGATGTAACCTTATTAAATTTTGTCATCTAATTTGTTAATGAAGAAGCCAATGTATGTAATGTTTTCAAGAGAGAGCTAGATAATATTGGCTAATGAGTCATTTATGTGGACATGGAATTTGAGCTAAAAGATTAGATAAAAATTATGGAAAACATAAAATAAGAAGGAAAATAAAGTGTTTTATGACTACCTTTCAAATATGATTATATTGATCCATTTATTGAAAAAAATATTTCCCCCTTCATTATTCCTCACACATAAAAAAAAATCAATGAATCTATCAATAGTTTGCCCAAGTTTACATTCTATTCTATTCTTACTTTTTTTATGTTGCAATATTCATGAAACAATGTTTTCCTTCCATTTCTACAGTCTAATGAGCTACCTAGATGCAAAGTTACACTTAGATTTATTGGCAAGTTGCTTTACTAACAAACAATAATGCTGTCACTCATCTATGCATACACAAGGATTGCAATGGCCAGAAAAGTTGTTTAAAAAACCAGAATTGAACAGTGAAGGCCTTGTTTCCTACTGAAAAGACACCTGAAAAGTGATCTCATCTCTTTGGCTTCTTTAAAGCCCTGTTCAGTCTTTGGAATCAAGGAACAAGAATTTACCCCTTGCCATTCCTGATGATCACTTCAGAAATGGCCTCAAACTATCACTAGAAGAAACACCATCTGTAGTACCTCTGCAAGAGGAAGTATGGGAGTGCAAATACACATGGTCACTTCCCCACCTATATGTGTGTGTACATCATTCATGAGCTGCTCTACTGTTTATGGAATGGGCTAGGGACAAAGGAAAAATAAGCCAAATACTTCTCCATCGCTACCTACTCTCAATGCAGCTATGCAACCCTCAGCCCCAAATTTCAAACTCAAACTATTCCAATTTTTTTTCATTTGCCAAGCCCCATATCAATCATCTTTGCAATAAATTCTAGTCACCCCATTGTCCATAATATCACCCCCCAATACTACTCTCTAGAAAAATGACTTTTAAAATTCTGAACTTTGGGGGGCACCTGGTGACTCAGTCAGTTGAGCATTTGTCTCTTGAATTCCACTCAGGTCATGGTCCCAGACTCCTAGGATCGAACCCTGCATCTGGCTCTGCACTGGGCGTGGAGCCTGCTTGGCGTTCTCTCTCACTCTTCCTCTGTTCTTCCCCTTAACTCCCACTCTCTCTCAAATTAAAGCGAAATGAAATGAAATAAAATAAAATTCTGAACTTTTTGGTTTTTTTTTCCTTTATGAATTCTTAGCTTTGGAAAACAAAGCTTTATTTTGATAACTATAGAAAACGCATTAACCATAAATGGAAACAAACCATTTAGTTTTTCTTAATTTGCTACAACACATTTCATCTTCAGAAATATGTTTGGTAAAAGTCTATATGTAAAGTTTTTCTTCCCCTTAAAAAATGGAATTAAAAATGTGACTCCCTTAGGGGCATCAGGATGGCTAAGTTGGTTAAGCATCTGACTCTGGATTTTAGCTCAGCTCATGATCTCACAGTTGTGAGATGGAGTCCCATGTTGGGCTCTGTGTTGGACATGGAGCCTGATAAAGATTCTCTTTGCCTCTCCCTCTGCCCATCCCCAGCCCATACACATATACATGCTCTCTCTCTCTCTGTCTCTCAAAATTGAAAAAAAAATTTGAGTCCCTCAGAAATGATTCATCTGATGATTTTTAACACCTATGTAATGGGGAAAATGCAAACATACACACAAGAAGAAAATCTACTGTAAGTAAAATATGCTTAAGGGTATTTAGGATAATAATTTTAGGCAAATCCCATCATGGATGAATACAAATCCATATTCTGAGTTCTCAGTTGGGATTCAATAATTATGAAGACAAGTTTAACTTGCTTAAAGAGCTACTACAAGCTTTAAATATCTATTGCTTCATTTAGTCTATATAGCATATTCTTAATGTTTACCTTTCTTAAACACAGTTTTAATCCTAATATAATGCACAATCTTATGGAACAGTTTTAGGTCAACATCATGTGAGAATATGCTGCCTCTCTCATTTTCACAAAGCAACGCTTTACCAAGATCACGTTTAAAACTCAATTGGATTTTAAGTAGGAGTTAGCCACAGCTCACCAAACACTTCATCACATTATCTGATTGCATTTAAATCGTTTTTAGGTATTTAAGGAACAGATTCTTCGGAGGGACTGTGGAAATAACAACACTTTCTTACAACAACAGCCCAATTCCCCTGATCATCTATTTTGAAAGTTTAATCTCATCTCCAATGTGAAAAAAAATTTTTAAGTCTGATTAGCTGTTAAAGACTGAGCACAAGGCTACATAATTCCCCTTTACACCCAGGCCAGGGAGGAGAGTGGAAGGCTAATCTCAGCTCCACCCCTAATATCTCTGTTTCAGTCAGTACACTTGAATTTCAGGTGCCAAACATGCATTCATAGTCTCCCCCCCTCTTGTCTTTTAAAATACTCTTTACAAAGTATGAAATCATAAACATTCATTATGTTTCACCCTCAGGAGTAGGTGGCTTGAATCAAAGAAAGTAGCAAATATCTCCAAAATATTCTTTTTTTAATGTTTTTTAATGATTATTCATCTTTGAGAAAGAGAGAGTGTCTGTGTATGAGAGAGAGTAAGGGGCAGCAAAGGAGACACAGAATCTAAAGCAGGTTCCAGACTCTGAACTGTCAGCACAAAGCCCGATGTAAGGCTTGAACCCACGAACCACCAGAGATCATGACCTGAGCCAAAGTTGGATGCTTACCCCACTGAGCCACCCAGGTACTCCAGTCTCAGATACATTCTTACCCCCACCTCCCCAACAGTAAAAGAGGTGCATACTCAACCATCAGCATGAAAGCTTTTATGGAAAGGCTGGGAGAAATTTGTCTTTATAGCTTCATGTGTTGCCTTTGGTCAATTATGACACCATGGCCCTGAAGCACCATTTCTCAATGCATCCCATAACATATGAAACTGGCACAAAGCAAACAGATTCTACAAGTAAAATAGTCATAGCATGGTCAAAAAAATTGGGGACACACCAGGAAAGCTGCGTTGAGTACAAAGAGAAGTGTTTTCTTACACAATTTCCCTAAGTGTTCCATATATTAATTTGAATCAGGAACCCCAAGAATAAGAGTGTACACGAATAGTTTCTCAATGCAGGTGGAGGAGGAAGTACACGAAGTGCAGAGAGGGGCAAACTTGGACACAGATCCAGGTTTACGCTGTTGTCACACTACATGTTTAGGTAATGAAAAAAAAATCTCTCCGAGCCTCAGTTTCCTCATCTGTCATATGACGAAGTGGATAAGAGTCTCTGCAGAGAAATACGCCCATGCTCAGCTCCTAGAACTGTCAACTTACAAGCTTGAGTTGTGAGGTAAGTTGCTATATCCTCTTTGTACTTTGGAGATTTCATTTAAAAAGTAAAGATAATAACAATTATATCTACTCCCAGATTCATTGTAAGGATTATACTGCTTAATAAAATGCCCAATGTCCTCACTTCATGTGGTTTTCTTCCTCTGCATTTCCTTCTCTCTCACACCTAGGACCTCAAAATCTGTGTTGTCACCTGTTTACTATGTTCTTTCCAGTTTTGCTTTTTGGCCCCATATTACATCACAACATGAACTTTTTTTTTCTTTTGAGAGATAGACACACAGACTGTGAACAGGTGAGGGGCAGAGAAAGGAAGACACAGAATCTGAAGCAAGTTCCACACTCTGAGCTGTCAGCACAGAGCATGACGTGGGCCTTGAACTCACAAACGGCAAGATCATGACCTGAGCTGAAGTCAGACACTTAACCGACTGAGCCACCCAGGTGCCCCACAACATGAACTTTTATGCCCTCACTAATGTGCATGTTGTTTCCTGAATTGGCCACCTTATCCTGTCAACATTTAGTGTTTAAATAAACTGAACCCTATCAGTATCTGATGAGCTCTGCACATTCATCCCCTCCAAAGTCATATGCTGTGAAAGGACACCTTAAGAG
Source organism: Suricata suricatta (assembly GCF_006229205.1). Classification (NCBI taxonomy): domain Eukaryota; kingdom Metazoa; phylum Chordata; class Mammalia; order Carnivora; family Herpestidae; genus Suricata; species Suricata suricatta. Next base: position 14,762,475 of record NC_043705.1, read on the forward strand.
AACTGATAATGTGAGAAAAGTTAGACACTCCACTAGCCAGCAGAGTAAACGATACCCCCGGAAACTGCCAGCTCTCTTTCCCGAGGCTAACCTTGCTCTTGGTGGCTAGTCTGATGTTGTGCTCTCCTCTGGGAGTAGGTGACTTGCACTTGTCAATGGGCGTCGGAGAAAACAGAATGTAACAAGAATAAGGCACAAAGTTCTGTTTTCACTCCACAACGTCAGGCTCCAGTTCTTGCCCTTGTCATAAAGAAAAACTAAACAAGGTTTTTTCCAAGCCATAAGACTTAATCAATACCTAGAGAAGGATATGAAGTGAAAAGAAAGGATTCTTTTAATGATAATATATCTACTTTTAGAAAGTAACTGAATAGACTATATTACAACTCTTTAAAATCTGCTGAAGTACAGCAACCCCATCACTTAATCTATTTTCTACCCTTCTTATCATTATATCCTTCCCACAGCAAACAGATATATTTCAGCTCTTTTTATTCTTGATCTCCTGGTAACTTTTGACAGTGAGCTACTGATGGCTGCCTTGTGACATTTTTGTCTCCTTTGGCAAGCATGCCATGGTACTGTGCTAATCCATCCTTATCCCAAGTCATCTCTGTGTAGCCACACACACTACCTAGCTATTTCACCAGTCTCTAGAGATTCAACCACTACTGATACAGAGCTCCATTAAATCATGCAATATTGTTTCAATGCCTTTATACACCTGATGGTCTGTAATTTGACAGAGGAAGAAGCTCTGAAAAAAATGAAAATAGCCCCTGAAATCACACACACATACACACATGCAATCAACTGTGGTAAATATGAGAAATAAATGAGTATGGTGTTGTGTCAAAAATAATTAGATTGGAATGAGATGGAGAGCTAGTTTAAACTGAGTAGAGAGGCTAATGGAGAAAATTTGGACGAGTAAGTTCTAGGATATCATCCATCAAAAATAAGCCATAAAAAGTGTTTCAAAATTTCATATATATATAATTATATGGAACATGTTTTCTTACTACAGTGTAATTCAACGACAAATTAATAGCAATAAGTAATGGAAAATAGCCATGTGTTATCGATATTGAGTGCTGAGTTGTCTACTGATGAATAGTCCAATATGAAAGAAGAAACAAAAATGGAAATTTTGAAATGTTTTGAACTGCCTGACACTGAAAAATTGGCATTGAAATTTATAGTATACAGCTAAAGGCTTATGGAAATACACAGCCTTGTCATTGTTGGAAGAAGACATGTAGAAAATCCAAAACTTAACTATACTTGTTATTAGAATTGGGGAATTAATTAAGCTTCCTAGATCTAAAGTCAATATAAATAATAATTACATTTCTCTCTGTCAAAACAAAATCTTAGGAAATAAAACTTTACAAATAATACCATTTGTAAAAACATCCAATAAACCCATAAAACACTAAAAATAATAGGTCTGATAAAAGATATGCAAAATCTTTGCACCGGGAGAATACATATAACTGACAATAGGTCTCAGATTAAGAATATAAAAATGACCTTTTATTAATTAAAAAAGGCAATTCTTAAAGTGGGCAAGAAGTTTGAACTAGCACTTTATAAAATAAGAGAGCCAATTGACCAACAAGCATTTAAAAAGATGCTCAACATTCATATTGACAAAGGAAATACAAGTTAAAATGTCTATAGCATACCACTCTGTAATCCACGAGCATGGATAAAAGGTAACTGAACTCTTGTGACCTTATCAAGATAAAAAGTCTCTGCACTGCAAAGGAAACAATCAAGAAAACTAATAGGCAACCAACAGAATGGGAAAAGATAGTTTCAAATGACATATCAGATAAAGGGCTAGTATCTAAAATCTACAAGGAACTCACCAAACTCCACACCCACAAAACAAATAACCCAGTGAAGAAATGGGCAGAAGACATAAACAGACACTTCTCCAAAGAGGACATCCAGATGGCCTACAGGCACATGAAACAATGCTCAACATCACTCATCATCAGGGAAACACAAATCAAAACCACACGGAGATAACACCTCACACCAGTCAGAGTGGCTAAACTGAACAAATCAAGAGACTATAGATGCTGACGAGGGTGTGGAGAGATGGGCATCCTCCTACACTGTTGGTGGGAATGTAAACTGGTGCAGCCGCTCTGGAAAACAGTGTGGAGGTTCCTCAAAAAACTATCTATAGAACTCCCTTATGATCCAGAAATAGCACTGCTAGGGATTTACCCAAGGGATACAGAAGTGCTGATGCATAGGAGCACGTGTACCCCAATGTTCATAGCAGCACTGTCAACAATAGCCACATTATGGAAAGAGCCTAAATGCCCATCACCTGATGAGTGGATCAAGAAGATGTGGTATATATATACAATGGAGTATTACATAGCAATGAGAAGTAATGAAATCTGGTCATTTGTAGGAAAGTGGATGGACCTTGAGGGTGTCATGCTAAGCGAAATAAGTCAGGCAGAGAAAGACAGATACCATATGTTTGCATTCATAGGTCTAACAGGAGAACAGGAGAAACCTAATGTAGGACCGGGGGCGGGGGAAGAGGGAAAGAGAGGTGGGGAGAAACAGGGATGTAAAACCTGAGAGACTATTGAATACTGAAAACAAACTGAGGGTTGATGGGGGAGGGGGGAAAAGAGGTGGTGGTGATGGAGGAGGGCACTTGTGGGGAAGAGCACTGGGTGTTGTATGGAAACTAATTTAACAATAAACTACTTAAAAAATAAAAAAAAAGAGGTAAATGCACACACCTAACAATGTTATATAATGGTACAGATATGTAACAACCTGAAGCTCATCCACTATTAATGGAATTATAAATGTGAGTACTGTCCCTTTAAAAAGTGTTTGATATGTTACACTAACTTTGAACATGACACAACAATCTTACTCCCAGCATCTAACAAACAGAAATAGACTTCTATGACTGGGAAGCTATGTACAATAATGTCCATAGCATCATCATAAATAATGGCCCAGACTAGAAAAAATGATCATGTTGATCGGCAGTTGAAAGGTTATATAAATGGTGCTATGCTAAGGAAGGTCACCACGTAATGGAACACTCTACAGAAACAAAACTAATGAACAACAGCCACCACAACCAATAGGATAAATCTAACATGAAAATAAAATTTTGAGAGAGGAGAAAATCAGACAGAAAGATGCATACTGAATGACCCCATTTGTATAACGATTTAAAACTTTAGTGTTTGAAGTGGAAATGGTGGTTACCTTGGGAGGGGAAGTAAGGTTATGATGGAGAATACAAAGAGCTTCTGATGCGTAGCTGATATTTTCATTTCTTGACATGTGTGAAGTTCACTTGGAAGTAATTCATGGAGTCATGATCTTTTGACATATACACGTCTTTGTCTCTTTTTCATACTTCAATAGCAAAAGCATCTTACCTAGAAATTCCAGTGTTACCCTGTCTTTCCATAACATAAAGTCTTTCCCATGTCTTCAGGATCAAACCAAGAATTCACAAGCACTTCAGATTGTCTTCTGGGTCTCCTTTCCTCTCTTCGCCATAGAGATACCCTCTCTTCTAACCACATAAAACAGTCTCTTTTGTGATTTTGCTTTTGGTGTGCCATTTGGACTCTATAAAATGGTCTTTCCTTGTCCATTTAACTAATCAGGCTCCCTCATTAATGGCTACCTCCTCCAGAAAGCTGTATAGGAACCTCAAGCCTCCATTAAATTTCTTTCCTTTGTATTGGGTTAGGATCCTGCTATGTTTCAGTAAGAGCTCTTGCAACTGTTGTAATTACCAGCCTATCTGTCTATCTTTTCCTGGAAAGGATGGGTCATACTCCATTCTATGTTCCCAGTGCCAAGTAGAATGCGTGGCATATACTAAGCTCTTGATAAATATTTTTGAATTAAACTGTCTGTCATTTGGTTGAAAAAGATAGCTTTGGTTGTGAAAAGAAAGAAGAGTCTGCTTGTTTACATATATTGATCAAGTACTGTACTTGACTAGAAAGGGCTGGGAAGGGGAAATTAACTAAAAACTAGAATTAAAGCACACAGCATATTTACAGTGTACAATCACTGAAAGTTAGGGCAACTTTTTCTAGTCACTCTTTCCATGGCTGGGTCTACAAGGGTTTTAATGAAATCACTTTTTTTTTTTTTGGTTGGGCATTAGAAAATATTTTATTATGTTTTCACCATAGGCGATATGGAAGTTATGAACCCAAAATGTAAATTAGTATTACAGATTTTCTGCACTTTTTCAGAGACTGAATCACAAATAAATATGAATCAGATCTGCAGATTTCTTATCCAGGTCTTAATTTCTTACTACTGGGGAGGATGCTTTTCACATGGCTATTTCTACATAATAAACATGCAGGAGTAGTTTAAAAGACCTTTAAGTTCCATGTTTGTCAAAGTTTCCAAAATGCAACTTCCATATTTACAGGAAGACAGATTAAGAAGAAAACCCAGCGACAAGTCCTCTCACTACAGTGACACAGTATGCCCATAAATGTGCAGAAATGATGATCCCCTGCGTTTTACTGAGCCTATTAAAGAGCAACGATCCCCTACAGTTAGTTATCTCTGTGGCCCATTATAAGCATCTTTGATGAAAACATTTTCACAGAAGTCAAACATCTTTAAATGTCAAGCAGAGCCAAACACATAAGCCTTTCTCTCTGGACTCAAAATGTACTTTATTTTATTTAACAGTAACATTCTGTACCAGACAAGGTATTTTCAGAAGAATTGGTTACTTACCCTTTAAGCAATGTTTCTCTTCTCAAATACAGTAGCTGGGACTCTTTGATTTTGTGTAGAGGGAGCTCAGACAAAAAAGGAGAAGGTCTGTCTAAAGGCTGTAAGGCTGTCTCTCAGAACTTAATGACTGTCTGACAAGGAAGGGGAAGTGGCAGAGCCTTAGGATTACACAAATGCGAATCTAAATGCTGCCAATGACCCAGAAGCAGAGTCTTAACTTGGCTTCTTTGCACATTTCCTCCCATTGTATTTCTTTCTACACACTGGCTTTGGGGGCGCACCATGCCATGTGATAGAAAATATCTTTTTAAAGCTTCTGAGATTATTACAGACACCATTACTCAAAGAGGTTGATGCTCTTTCTTTCTCTCCCTCTCTGTATATGTATGTGTGCGTATGTGTCTGTGTGGTGATCCATGCATGTAACATACATAATATATATGTATATACCTATATATTCTGCATTTCTATTTAAAGACATGTATATAATGTTCTGATTAAACTCAAAATAATTTTAAATTTATATTTGAATTTCAAATTTATTTGATATCTTTACGAATCATTCAATATCTTATCTATAATACTTATCAAGGCACAGCTCTGATGGGATTTATTTCAACTCAAAAAGCATATACCTTTGAGTCTGTGTGTATACACAGACACACATATATACTAATGTGATATATATTATATTACATACATTGCTCTATTGCATTGTGCAATTCATATAGCATTATATGTAAGATAATGTGATATACAATAGTATATCACAGACACACTCATACACACCTACCATGAGAAAGAAAAGCTAACTTGCCTTCCTGTGTCCTGTGTACAATTTTGGTTCAAGCACTGATTAGAGGACTAGTATGATTTAGTAAAGGCATAGCCCCTGAAGGTCCCCTCCAACTTTGTCAGTCAACAGGGTGTCATGTTATCTAAAAGACAAAATGAAAAGTCTAAACAAAATGCCAGTAAATGCCTATTCTTTTTTTTTCTTTTTAATTTTTAATGTTTACTTCTGAGAGAGAAAAAGAACCAGAGCATGAGCAGGGGAGGGGCAGAGAGAGAGGGAGACACAGAATCTGAAGCAGGCTTCAGAATCTGAGCTGTTGGCACAGAGCCCGGCGCGGGGCTTAAACTCACAGATCTATGAGTTCAGGACCAGAGCGAGTTCACGACCGGAGCAGAAATCCGACGCTTAACGGACTGAGCCACCCAGGTGCCCCAATGCCTATTCTTTTAAATCGAGGACAAAAGGTTTTCTGAAAAACAAACAAACAAACAAACAAACACCCCTTACTTAACAATATTAGTACTGACATCTGACAAAGATTAATCGCTCTAGGGGCGCCTGGGTGGCTCAGTCGGTTGAACGTTCAACTTCGGCTCAGTTCATGATCTCACAGTTTGTGAGTTTGAGCCCCACGCTCTGTGCTGACAGCTAGTTCAGAGCCTGAAGCTTGTCTTCCTTCGGATTCTGTGTCTCCCTCACTCTGACCCTCCCCTGCTCATGCTGTCTCTCTCTCGCTCGCTCTCTCTTTCTCTCTCTCAAAAATAAATAAAAAACATTAAAAAAAAGATTAATCGCTCAAAAGAATCATTCATTATTTACAACACTCTATTTTTTCATCCTGAAAATGGGGCCTTTATGCCCTCTATCATTTTACAGATAATTTTTTGGTTGAGACCAATTCAAGAAGACGTCCAATCTCAAACAATAGATTTTTCACTGTCCTAAGGAGGAATTCAATAACAATTTTAATGGGAAGCTTATATCTTATAATCTGTAAGCTTCACCTCACTGATATCATATCCAGCTTAATTCCAAAAAACTATTTTTTCAGAAACATGACACTCAATTTCTGTAATATCAAGAAATTTCAACAATTCAGAAATTAGTTTTGTATGTTTTTGTGAAATAGTTATCTAATTATAGAAAACAGCACTAAAATTCTTGCATTCTTTTAAGGACAGTTGGAAGAACATGAAAACATGGGGAGAGAGCAAGATTCCAAAGAATTTAGAACTGCGACAAAAATAACATAAAGCATTGAAAATAGATATAAATCCCCCAAATTTAATATTCTATAGTTAACTGGCCAAAACTATTAGACAAATTCACCCTACATTTTTAGCCCACAGGTTGACAAATCTGTTATATAAATATTTAATAAATTTCATATTGTTTTTCTATGTTAACAAAATCAAACACTCATGAATGGGATAAGTTGAATACAGTCATAGATTATTAAAGAAGAGTATTTACAATGCAATGAGATCACTTGAAAGGATCTAATGAGTAGGCTGGTCTTTTTAACAACATCTAGTGAATTTAGTTAATAGACAAAGTGGGAAGAATCCAGGTGAGTAAAAATATTAGATAATACAAATTGTCTCAGTTTGAGAAACTGAAGTTTTGAGTTTATGTTACAGCAAACAATTTAACATATTAGCCTGTTGAAAGGTCCAAGTATTTGGTAGTTCCTCAGTTAATATTATCTTTCAAAAAATAATAATTTTGCAACATTCTCTTCTTCCTTTATATATGTATATAATAAAAATATTTGTATATAATAAAGACCTTATTAATTGAAGAGGGATATATAAATATATAGTAAATAACTATTATATATATATGTAACTTGATAGATCATATGATATCAATAATGCTTATTGAGACACATCTCTCATCATATACTATGGGACTTATTTATTTTAAAAGTATTTAAATAATGCATAGAAAATAATACATTACCATTATACTTTTTCACATTTATGAAGTTAAAGAAATTTTTAGAAACACAGATCGATGGGTGAATGAATGGGGGAATGATCATAGGTTTTTACATTGTTCAAAAGTGCATTTGTCTAGCTAACAGAAGAAGAAAAATTACTCAGATACATATTTTTAAGTATTAAAAAACTGGAAATAAATAAATGAAGAATAATTCTAAGGCTAGATCATAAGTATTTAATACATAATCTCCCATACTTAAAGCAGCATTAATTAGCAATTTTTTAAAGCAACAACCCTCTTCTCCTGGATACTGTTTTTTAAAATCTGTTTTCTTTGTCTTTGATTCCTACAATGAGTGAGGAAATAAATTATTATATTTAATTTCAACTAACTGAAGTCCAAATAGCTACACACAGTTATATTAATAGTTACGGTACTGCACCAGTGCAAGACCAGATCATCTCTATTCAGCCCTCAAACAAACCATCTAAGCCACACACAATATTCTGTCTAAAAAGGCACTATAGTATGTGCAGAAATATGTCCAGGCCTGGCTTCTTGCTCCCTCTCCATAGCTAGATTTCTTCATTTATCTGTCATTGTCTTCTCCTGGCACTATTCCTTAATGCAAAACCATGAATTGTGTATATACACTTACAGCTGTTTACATGAAAAGAGAAGTGATTTAAAACATGTGAACATGCTTCCTGAAATGGTTTCTAACATTTGCATTTAGAGTCTAGTTAAGAGTTGGCATTTGCAAAGATTTCCTGGGATGTTGTTAACAGTAAGGGATGCTCTGCAGAGTCTTTACTATAAAGTGACTTATCTACTCTTTGCAACAAAGAGAAATTGTTCTTACTTAGCTAAAAAAAAAAAAGCTGGTTTCAAGTCTGTGTTCTATACTCTCATCTTTCAAACATTAATAATTCTCATACAGAATTAAATAGCAAAGTCTGTCTCCCAACCCGCCCAAGGTGATACCGATACCGTCAGGTAGAATCAGCCTCCATGATTGATCTGCTCACATGCTGCTTGGGCTAAAACGAAGGTTTCAAAGGTTGCAGACACAGAGGAGAAAGATATCATCATTTAATTCTCTGTCCTTCAATCTGATTTTCTGCCATGGTGCCTTCTTCCTTCTTGCCCTGCCCTCTTATATATAGGATTATTTTTAAATTAATTAATTTATTTAACCTGTGAGAGTCAGAGACAGTGAAATTGGGGGAGGGGCATAGAGAGAGAGGGAGAAAGAGAATCCCAAGAAGGCTCCACACTTTCACCATGGAGCCTGATTTGTGGCTCAAACTTGAGAACCATGAGACCTTGACCTGAGCTGAAACCAAGACTCAGACACTTAACTGACTGAGTTACCTAGGCACCCATTGCCCTGCCCATTCTTACTCAGGCTACAGAGTCACAAGAAAGTCTGTCCCAGGGTGTGACAGAATTGAAGTGCTCACATGATATTCAGGTGTGGTGAATCTTATGGACAGTAATTCTGTCTTCAGTTCACCTGGTATTTGATATTTGGAAGGCGAGGTACAGCACCATCATTAACTATACGGGCTATGGAATTAGACAAGTGGCCCTAGGTGGCTTGGATATTTATTTACTATCACCGTGGGTGAGTTATTTAAACTTTGTGTGTCCAAATTACCTCACCTGTAAAATAGGTATATTAATAGCTGCCTCAGGGGATGATTATTAGGAAAATTTAAATAATACACATGAATTGTTACCAGCTTCTACAAATGGAAGTAACTGCAATTTTTAAAAGGACAAAATTAATTAAGTAAAGGTAATTTCATAAGTGATATTAAGAAGTGCTTATCATCCAGTTTTACTTTCCTACTTTACCCTGCATTTAATTCTGCTCTCCCTTGACACTGTAAGCCACTTTTTAAATATTAATTTATTTTTGAGAGAGAGAGAGAGAGACAGAGCGCAAGCAGGGGAGGGCCAGAGAGAGAAGGAGACACAGAATCCGAAGCAGCCTCCAGGCTCTGAGCTGTCAACACAGAGCCCCATGTGGGGCTCAGACTCACCAACTGGGAAATCAGGACCTGAGCTGAAGTGAGACACTTAGTCGACTGAGCCACCCAGGCGACCCTTGAATAATTTGTTTTTACCACTGTTGAGGGTTGCCTACCATCTTCCGATTTGCTGAGTGTTATTAAGGTTGTCTCAAAGTTTTAAACAAATTAGTTCACTAAAGCTAAAGTAGTATTTTTTCAAAGTATCAAAATAGTTATCTCTAATATCCCTGCGTTGATGCAGGGTCATCTTAAATGTCCAATATACACAAGAGTTCTCTTACAAAAACCTCAAATAATTACAATGACTGCCCTCAAATTTGTATGTGTTTTGTCTTTTTGCTCCCATAAAACAGTGAAGTGATGAGTTGCCCTTGACAGTAGCCAGCTACATCCACTATAATTAGCTGCATTCGTTTTCTGCAGGACATTTTGTGCAATAGAAAAGTTTCAGGCATTACAAATGTAATTTGCTTCATCTTTTAAAGTATGTGGGTAGATTATGTTCAGTAAATATAAAATGTTGCTTATGGTAAACCCACTGTATTACGGTTATCAACTGGGGCCATGGGAGAGATACTGAAATCCTTTGGGAAAATTTTGCTTTAATTGTCCATTGTCACAATAGTCAAATTCATCACATTCCTCTTTTGAAAACTGTGTATACTGATAAGCAACAGTATAAAACTCAGGGTGAAAACAAAGAATAGCTGGAACCAGCAGTAAAAGCAGAATTTACCTCTTCCTTTTAATCTAGAGAGAATCCTAGAGGAAATCCCTGAGGTTGAATCAAGGCCCATCACTGCTCCCAACAATCCCCTCCCTGTCTCCCCGCTCCCCTGCCACATGTAAAAGGCCATTAGGATTCCTTCACCTTTCAGCTGGGACCAACCAAATTGGCACTTGTGGGGAAGAGCACTGGGTGTTATATGGAAACCAACTTGGCAATTAACTATTAATAAAAATAATAATAATAATTTAAAAATTGGGCCAAATGGAAACCCAAGAGTCAGATATCCATTCCTAACTTCATAATTATAGGCAAGGCCTTCTCTCAGGCTCAGTTAAACTGGTTGACGTTTGTATGAAAGAGAAGATATTCAAGAGATATGATTAAAGTCCTAGAAAAGCATCATCAGAAGAGAAGGAGACAACTTGTCTTACCTTTCCGGGCAGAATATTAATCTCAAGAAGTAGGCAAATTTGTGTCTGCCTAAAAGTACAGAGACGTAGAAGATACTAACAGAACAGGAAAGAGGAATGGGAGTGGGACAATCTAAAGATAAAACTATGCTGTTGTTAAATTTTTTTAGAGAAAAGACTGCCCTCTCTGAATACCCAACACTGACTACCCATTATTTAACTGAATTTAATAAAAAGTATTTGGAAAAAAATTTTTGGAAAAAAATGGTAAGACTTGAGCCTTATTTTAGTTAGTGATTCGTTTTCAGGAAAATAATTTTTTTACTTCCTGTCATTTGAATGGCACAAAATTATTAATAAATAGCACATTAAAATAAGCCAACTATGATGAATCAAAATTTATAAAATTATACAATCTGTTGCCCAAATTAATAGTTTAAAATTTTTTTACATATTTCAGCATTAGCCTAGGAACAATCCTGATAATATTTTAACTGAATTAATTCAAGGACACCTGAGTGGCTCAGTCAGTTAAGTGTCTGACTTCGTCTCAGGTCATGATCTCTTACTTCGTGGGTTCGAGTCCTGCGTCAGGTTCTATGCTGACAGCCTGTTTCAGACTCTGTGTCTCCTCCTCTCTCTGCTCCTTCTCCGCTCACACTCTTGTCTCTCCCTGTTCTCAAAAGTGAATAAAAGTTAAAAAACTTAAAAAAAGGATTACGTATGTCTTTCATACTTGTATATATATGTATCTAAAACTGGGGGTAATAGGGGCGCCTGGGTGGCTCAGTTGGTTAAGCCTCCAACTTCGGCTCAGGTCAGCTCTCACGTTCGTGGGTTCAAGCCCTGCGTCAGGCTCTGTGCTGACAGCTAGCTCAGAGCCTGGAGCCTGCTTCCGGTTCTTTGTCTCCTTCTCTCTCTGCCCCTCCCCCTCTCATGCTCTGTCTCTCTCTGTATCAAAAATAAATAAAACATTAAAAACAAAATAAAAAAATAAATAAAACTGGGGGTTATAAGTTTCTGTAAGACTTCTTTTTTCCCTGGAGAAAATGCGTACTCCTCCTTTGTGGTTTCGATTCTTTCTGCATTCTAGGGATGTTTTGCTGTATTATATCTTTTTTTTTCTTTAACCTATTATATATGGTCCATTTTTTATTCATATATATTTTTATTTTATTTTTTAAAATTAATTTTTAAATTACATCCAAGTTTGTTAGCATATAGTGCAGGAGTAGATTCCTTAATGCCCCTTACCCATTTAACTCATCCCCCTTCCACAACCCCTCCAGCAACCCTGTGTTCTCTGTACTTAAGAGTCTTTTATGTTTTTGTGTTATTTTTGCTTTCTTTTCCCTTATCCTCCTCTGTTTTATATGTTAAATTCCTCATATGAGTGAAATCACGATATTTGTCTTATTTCTTAACCTCTTTATAATTATGTATCATCATTTAGCCTTTTTGTAGCCATTGTCTTCTAGTTAACTATGTATTTAACTCTTCCCTTTATGCTTAAGTCAAGGTGCCAGTTTTTCAATGTGAAACCTTATTTCTTTCTGGTTCCCCTTTGTTTACTGATCCTGTTTTGATCTTGTTTAGAGCCTTAGTTTCTTCCTCCCCTCTGAATTCTGAATTTTTATACTTTTGCATTGACATGACATCTTGTCTTGGAGCTCCTATTTTATTAAATCCAGCAGGTAAAATTCTACAGCATGGAGAACTTTCACATCACTGTTCTCCTGTTCCTTGGGTTATGTTTCATGTAAGACTGAGGATTGCTCCTTTATTTCATTCTGCTTTGTTTTACTCAATAAATATACACCGTTACTGTGCATTTTGCCCCCTACTGTTCTTGTTTAATTTGGGACTTGTATTTTTACCTCCATATATTTTACTTACTATAGGTGAATTTACTCTCACATTCTTTGCTTTTGTCTGGCTGTGGTAGCTGAAATATTCGCTCTCTTAGCCCCTTGAAGAACATGTCAACCCCTCCCCCCTCCCCCCGGGCCCCTGGACACATATACAAGTCCTAGAACCTCTGCAAATGTTACTCTAAGTGTCAAAAGGGCCTTTGTAGAAGGGATTAAGTTAAAGAATTTGAAATGGAAAGGGAATTCTGTCTAAACTTGTGGGGGACTCATGTTATTAGAAACCTCATTAGTATGGGAGATGGGAGAGTGCTAGAACAGAAATGAGACCATGGAAACAGGTATTGAAGTGCTATGGGTTTTTTTTTTTCTAAGTTTATTTATTTTTGAGAGAGAGAGAGAGAGACAGAGCACAAGTAGGGAAGGGGCAGAGTGAGAGGGAGACACAGAATTCAAAGTGGGCTCCAGGCTCTGAGCTACCAGCACAGACTCCTGTGTGGGTCTCGAACTCACAGACTGAGAGATTATGACCTGAGCTGAAGTCAGACGCTTGACAGACTGAGCCATGCAGGTGCCCCTGATGTGGTGGTGTGTTTTAAAGATGAAGGGAGGGAGCCAGATCCAAACAATTCTGGTGAACTGTAAAGCCTGGAGGAATAAAAGGAACAGATCCTCCTCTAGAGGCTCCACAGGAACCAGTCTTGCTAAAATGCTGATTTTAGGTTGTAAGGTCCATATTGAACTCCTGACCTCCAGAACACTAAGAAAATACATCTATATTTTAAGCCACTAGAGTTACGGTAATTTACTATAGCAGCAAAAGGAAACTATTACATTAAAGGACCTTCAGAACAATGTATTGTTTTGAATTGGATCGAGACATAATCTGAGGCATTTTACTTTTTGGTGAAATTATCCTTTTTTTTTCTTCCAAAGTATTACCTGTTCAGTTCATAATTCTCCTTAGTCATTAGCCTGGTCAAGGCACTGCTTGTGATTATTTCATTGCTTTATATTTTATTTTTATTTCTGATCACCCTTCCCTTCCTGACATTCTTCCCTGTAGTCATATATTTTAAGGGGCAGGACTTCTACCCTTGGAAATGAATTTTGCTGTATGCACATATCATACTTTGCTTATACTTTCCTCTGGAGATGGAAACTAAACTAATCTGATATTACAGCTCCCTGCCGTAAAACAAATAACTACATATAAAGTATTAGTTTATGGAAAATATAAAAAATTTTACTCCCTGTAGTATACATGATGCCATGGGTATCACTCTTGCAATGACCTCTTTAAGGGCTCAACCATGTTAGGCTTATTTCATTTTACAAAATGTTAGCTAATTGTTCTTCAACATGGCTACTTATGTCATTTTAAATCACAAGGATGCCTTTTTATTTTCACCCATATCATTATAATCATTTGTATAGTTTGACCTATTTTTTTACCAATATGATACATGTCAGATAGTATCTAATTTTTGTTTTCACCTTTTCTGATAGCTGACAAGGCTGAGCCTTTCTTGATAAATGTGCCTGCCATTCAGTGACTATAAGAGGCGGAGCCCCTGGTAAGTGAGGGGAATGTGCAGAGGCGGTACCTACTTGAAGGAGGCCGTAGATTATGGCCTGGTTCTAGTCCAGCTGCTGATGTGGCAGTAAATACAGACTGCCCCTAAGGGAGGGATCTATGCCATGGTCAGTGGGAGATAGGATGTAACTGACCACAGAGCTAAAACCTTGTACAGAGCCCAGCTCTTTCCAGATGACACAGACTGGGGCCTGGAACAGAAGCCTGTAGAATGAGACCTTCATGCTTGAGAGGAGCAAACTTCATTATGAGGCCCAGGAATATAAGAGTAATCCAAGGGCTTTACTTTCCCCAAACCTCTGGAGAAATAATGAGGAACAGAGTGGCAACACAGACAGTGGCTTGCAGTAAAAATACATGAGACCATTCCCTGCAGTGGGGGAAAGTCAAAATATTTTAGGGTAGTATAGAATTATGAGATGTCCTCAAATCCACATCTATACACAACATATACCTTGCATTTAACTGTTTCACTGAAGTTAAATAGTACTTCTAATAAGATCTAACGTCAACTCTTTCCTACCATCCAGGGCTAGTTCTCTAAGGCACTCTTTAACCTTCTCCATTGGGAGATTTATTAATGTAGTAACAATAGACTCATAAAAGAATGTTCTTGGTTTGATTCAAGTCATCTCTAGTTTTGAATTCAAGTGCAAGGTACACAAAATCGAGTCAGTGATAGGGTTTCCAGTGTGTGAAAGCAGTTGCTCTAGTCAGCGGGTCATAGCACTCCTTCAGTCGTGTGAGGACCAGCTGGGCCCTGGGGGAGCAGGGATGTCATCCATAGGTCACAGAACACTGATGCTGACCTGCATCATATCAGGCCTGCTGGTGTCCTTTTCGCTGGTCAGGACAGTTATATACTGAGGAGGTAACCTCTCCAGTGAGTTAGTTCTTGAATGTATTGTCTTGATTCTTTGTTATTATCTACTGATTCTCTGATAACAAGAGTTTTAGGGAGAAATCTATTCATTGGAGTCACTCTGAAGAGGTGAACCATGAAGAGGACACAAAAAAGGAAACATCTGGAAAGCACATTTTCCACCCAAAGTGCCAAGAAGTCAAGAGGTATGTGTTAGGTATCTTCTCTGAGCATTGGGTAACATGGAATTGCCTCAAAGAAACAAAAAAAAGGGAGAGGGGCCCCTGGATGGCTGAGTTGGTTAAGTGTCCATTCCTTGATTTTGGCTCAAGTCATCATCTCACGGTTCATGCATTCAAGCCCCATTTCGGGCTCTGTGCTAACAGTGCTGAGGCTTCTTGGGATTCTATCTCCCCATCTCTCTACCTCTCTCTCTCAAAACAAATAAATAAACTTAAAAAAATAGAGGGTGAGAAGATCCCTGGTGATGGTAAGGGAGAGAAGGAAGGATCGGTGGGAGAGGGATGTATAGATGCGGATTTTTCTGAGGTCACAGGTCATTTGAGAGTAAAGAGAAAGTTCAAATGACCAAGTCCTTGTGTCTGCAGCCTAGGACCTGTATTACTTACACCATGTCACTCACGGTGTCACAGGCGTAGTGGTGGACTAGTGGAATTCCTCTTAAAAAATACATTTTCCTTTATTTGACTTTTCCCTCAGGACATCAAGTAAGTATACGGTGTTATTTTGAGTCTTTGAATAGACATTTATCCTGATAATGAAGAAGAAAATATGGCTCATAGAGGTGAGGAAAGAAATAAAACACTTAAAACAGGTTGTATAGGGAGGAGAATATAAAGTCGGAATTTACTTATTCAGCTGTCAGGCTATGAAAATGTGTGTGAAACACAAGAGGCAGAATACACACACACCACATTTAAAACAGAATGGTTGAACTGTGGAAAAAGTTTGTGTTTTTTCTGAAAACTATGGGAAACTGAAATAGTGCTGGTTACTATGGAGATTCGCAGTAACTGCTATGAGGAAAGACCATTTTTCTGGGAGTTGAGGGGCAGACAGATGAGGCCCCTGCCCCTGGGAGTTCCATGTGGTAGCTCCTACTCCAGAAGAGAACTTGGTACTTTCAACAGTGTTTGGGGTTTCTGGGGAGAGAAGACTGGAAAGGGAGTCTGCCTGCATGTCTGCTTACAATAAAATGAGCACATGTTGAGAGATGTTGGGAAGTGTGAACCATGAGAACTGTAAACATGCACTCACAACCATGTGTTCACATATACACATGTAGAATGTAAATAAGCCAGGGAAAGGTGGATATTAATATCAAATGTAATCGTCTGCTTCCTATGTACCACATCCAATTATTTGCCTTCCAAGAACATGTTACATCTCTACTTCATTAATTAGAGGTGGGTTTTTTGTCTTTCTAACTAATACACAAATGAATCTATTTCTTGCTTATTTAATAATTCAGGGTATATGAGAAAGAATGGGTAAAGCTTCCTGGGCTGATAGAACTTTGCTGTCATTAACATGCAGCTTTCAAATAGACCCTGGGTTATCAACAGTCTCATCAGCTAGAAAAGTCAAGAGAACAGAGGGACAACAGAGGAGGTATTTATGGTTCTGGCTAGGGAAGTGGCACAGGTCATATCCACTTATTGCCTTTGTAAAAAACATAATTGTGTGGTCAGAACCACCACAAGAGAAGTGATAAATATAATCTAGGAGTATGTCCAGGTGGAAAAGAGACAGCTTGCAGTCTCTGCTCCATTTACAAACAATACGCTTGTAGATACCCAATGACTCATCATGATAGGAATACAATAAGTGAACCATATTATGCTACCCATGAAAATATAGGACGTATTTGATCACAAAACATGTCACATAGTGGACTCTTCTTATTTGTTTAATGGATGGGTAAATGTACAAACACCAAACACAGACTATGTCTCTATTATTTTTATGTACTTTCTCAGCAAATCTGAATTTACAAGTCCCGCAGCATGGATGCAAGAAAACGCATACCACACAGCAAGGGGAGATTCTTCCTCTTCGTCAGACTTCAGCCCCTGCATCTCTTCGGAAAACAAGTTCACATGTGCTGGTAAGGAGAGTGAACTGAATACACTGGGATCTAGGAAGAGGCCAGAGATAAATTGGGTGATTCTGCCCATTAGTTGATATAAGGCTGCCCAGTACAGAAAGACACTCAAAATGTGTCTTCATCTTCTTCCATGATCAACAGTGGAAGCCATCCTATGCAAGGGAAAAATACTTGAAAGGACTAGAATAAGCCCAAAAGATCAGTGGAGAACAGTGTTTTCTTTGAGGAAATGGTGGGAGAGTGTCTGGGTATGAGAATTTTACTAGTGAAACATGGAAAAGTGTGTCGGTATGAACCAGAAAAAGGTGTGAAATCACTAATAGCTTGAAACAGGCCCAAAGTGGTAGGATCCTCGAGATCTGGACTTGGGGTAGAGGTCAAAGACATCCAGCCCGAGACCCATCCCTTTCCTGTGTTGTTATAGCCACTGTTTTCACACTCATCCCCATGCACACTGTGGGCATTCTTTATCCTCATCATTCGTTCCTTATAATCTTCCACATGCGTGTAAATTCTCTATCCCCATTTTTGTCCCTACCATGCAAGCAGTGATAGTTTCTCTGACTTCTAAAACTCTCGATTAGTTATCCCTGTTTTCTTTTAATTTCATGTACATTGTAGTGCAAAATTGATAGTCTGTGCCTAATTACTGTCACTCATTATAATTGTGAGATTGATCTATGTTCTGTGTAACTTTAGTTTATTTCATATACACACATATTTTATGAATATAAATAATTTCTTTATTGATTATAATTTTCTAAGTATTTGGGTTGCTTTTAATATGGGGCCATGCTAAAAGGTGTACACATTCTATTACATGGATGTTGCTATCTGGACTTATTTCTGTTTGGAGAATGCTTGAGTTAAATTGTTAGGTGGTAGTTTTCAGAGTTTCTTTTCATCCCATAGACCTCAATATTTTATACCTTTATTTTCTAATGCAGTCTCAGGTCCCTGTACACTTACCCTTACACATCCTATCTACACACTCCCCCCCCCTTTGCCTTGGATCTCAAAGCTAATATACTCTTTCTCTTACAACTTTCTGTTCTTTCATTACTCCCTTAGATTTTGCAAAATGCTAATTGTATTAGTCTTAAAGAGAATATTCCTAATAATTACCTTGTGCACCTAAATCAGAACATATACACACTCGACTCTGTAATCATGGGACTTGTAGTCTACACACACACACACACACACACACACACAGTAGCTGAATGGAAACAGACACAAAGCATCCCTACCATTCTCACTCACACAGAATTTACCTTATACTTTGGAACCATAAACAACAAATCAATCACATATTAAGCCTCTGACCTGTTTTCAGCCACATGTTAGCAACTTAGGCACACAAGTCACATTGCATCCATCACAACCGTTTACTACAATCTGTGCATAATACATATACTAGACACATCCATAAGAGATGATCATCATTTTTTAAACATTTCTTTCTTTTTGAGAGAAAGAGAGAACACAAGCCAGGAAGGCACAGAGAGAGAGAGAGACGTGGAATCAGAAGCAGGCTTCAGGCTCTGACGCATCAGCACAGACCCTGACACAGTGCTCGAACTCAAACCGTGAAATCATGACCTAAGCCGAAGTGGGATGTGTAACTCACCGAGTCACCAAGGCACCCCAGAGATGATCATAATCTTAAACAATCAGTGAGCAATGAGCTTGATTAACTTGGAAAAGGACACACTGATATACTAATAAAGAAGATGTTCTTCAAAAATAAAAATTTATCAATTGTTTCATCTGAGGCTCTAAATCCCTAGGATGTGGGATGCAGAGAGTCAAAGTGGATCAGATGTGAAGGAAGGCAAATGGTACCAAAAATCCTAACAAGGTGAATGGATTTGAGGAGGCCTAGTAGCAGGATCCAGATAGGAGAACAGGATACTGAAATATGCCATTCCCTGCCCAAGCCAAAGAAGACTGTTTAGGACAAAATAAGTATTTCCATGGGATGGGGGTCAGGTGGCAGTGGGGAGAGTAGGTTAGGGAGAAGAGTGCAGGGGGGAACAGAATGGAACCAGTTATTTTTATGACTTTTATTTCATTTTCTAGAAATCTCAACATCACACACATATGATCCCCCATCTGAGTACTCTTTCAACAACCACCCTCTGGTCTCTGAGGCAAAGCATGAATCCTCTGAATCGGAATATTTCACCTGTAACTCCTCCATTTACCATCACTCTTGTATTGGTAAGGAGAAAGGAAGGGCACTTTCCAGCTCGGTTGGTTGTAATTTGGGCAAAGTCTGACAACCAGTGTGAAATGGGTCAGCAAGGACCCGAGAGAGTATATAAGGAAGAACCAGTAGTATTCACTTTCTTTAAGAGAGGAGTAAAATCCCTAGTAAATGTCCTCTAATGGGTGAAGAAGAGGCAGAGATTTGCAAAGGATCCTAGGTGTTATCTCCAACAACCTCCTACCCTTGTAAACACACAGGAATGTTTATTCCAGCACACCCACAACTAGACCCATCATTGCATGCCCTCACATTTACATTTAGTAACACTCATCCCTTCATTCCCCATTGTCTGCTCCCAATTCCTTACACACCCAGACATACTCCTAAGCTCAGATCCTCACACAGTTCAAGCTTGCTTTCTCTAACCTCATTCCTTAGATACCATAATCTCTAACTCACACAGATAATGTCACTCTTGTAGAACTTCGTATTTCACGTTAATAACGCATGAAGCCAACACAGTCATATACCATCTTCTAAAACTCCTCTGTTCCTAGTCCCTTAGGTCCTTCATGCAATTGCACAATCGAAGAGCTCATATGAGGTTCTCCATCTGTCCTTCACACAGTCAGTGTCCAACCCTTTCATGGTCTTAGCAGATCTCATAGAATCTCCCAGGTTCATATAGCCTCTCATAAACCAACTGGATATTAGGTAACTACTTGAACTTCAGTAGTATGTGACATGCAGATCACTCATGACCCAAAGACGATGTACTGGCTGTACATGGACAGACCTATGCTGCATGTCAACCGACACATCACATGCCTTGTTCACATACAATGGTTATGTCAACCTGACACTCTCTACATGAAATTGTTGAAGAAACCTGACAGACACATACACTGTACTCATCCAACCTGGTACACAGACTGGCCCTCTGAAAAATCTACCACCTCCACTGACTTGTCTCCTCCTTACACTAACATGACTTATGAGACACTCCAGTCATCCAACAGACAAAGAAGATGTATTTTGTGAAGGAAAAATTGGGGTTTAGGCTTCATTGCAGTTTGTAAACATGAGAAAAGCAATATATTAGAATGATTTTATCAGGAAAAAATTTACCTCTTTCTTTACTGAAAACCCATTGGCAATGTAGGAGGAACAAAAACTAACTGGTGATGTCCATGATAGGTTTAAGATCGCTGTGGAGGTAGAGGTGATCCAAGAAATAAATATAGTGTAATAGGAAAATAACCAACAACCTAGAATTTACCGGTCAATTGGGAAGGTTTAAAGGTAGGCCATGAGTTTGGGAAGTATAGATAGCAAAACTGAAGAGAACAATATGTGAGGCATGTGAGAAAAAGTGACACCAATGACACAGCCAAATGAGAGCCAAGCCATTTAGTAGCTCCTGACGGGAGCTGTGTCCATTGTGGAGAGGTGTGCGGTGAAGTCCGCCTCGGGATTCCTCCTGGAGCGTCCAGGTCCTGCACAGCCATAGAGCAGGGCCCTCGTGTGAGGTCCCACAGAGGCAGATATCTGGGAGGAGAGGCTAAGGACCGGCGGTGGAAGTCAGTCCGTTCTTTGCTGTCAATTCTAAACCTCCCAGGAAGAAGCAGGACTCACATACCATAAACCACAACTGAACATCTTTACAGATACACATCCTCCAAATTTGTTCTTGTGGTAAACAGAGGAATAATACCAAATCATATGGGCACCTTCTTGTGCACCAGGCAAGAATTGGAGCTCAGACACACTGCAGAAAACAACATAGGGCACTCATAGGTAATCGGATACTTCATTCCAACAAATGTTTTCACAGACCTCGATTTTAGGACTTTGAATAGAAACTAGCCTAGAATCATCATGAAGATAAGTGTCATGTGTGTGATTCTACATGGTATGTCTTGAATGTTTAGCAAAGGCAAAAAATACCTGATTGTCCTTCTCTTTCCCAGAGGTCATAAAATCATGTGAAGACTCTTCCCGTCCTGGACCCTCTAGGTTGGCCCAGGTCCAGGAGCAGAAGGCAAAGGATTCACATTCTGGAAACATCTTCTGTGTCTGTTCTCCAGACAAGCTCATACAGAGTGGTAAGTGGTGGGGGAGGCGAGGGGTAGATGGCAATTCGGGCATGGTGGGGAGGCAGCATGTTCGCCAAACATGAGAATTCAGCTCCTTTGTTCAGCAGTGCCCATTAATGTCCCTGCTCTCAAGGACTGCCCAGGGTCTGTGTTTCTAATTGGTAGGCAGAAATACACCATGTTAGCATCCCAGTTTTCTTTGGTAGATGCTATTAAAGGACCTGAATGGGAAGATTAAAAGTCTAAGAGAAATGTAGAAGTACATTTAAAGAAGAGGAGTCTGTGAAGTCTCACTTTGACCATCTCCAGCACCAGAGACCCCAGGGAATCTTGCAAATGAATTTTATCTATATCTATACATATCCTTTTTATCTATCTATGTATCTATCTATCTATATGTCTTCTATCTTTACTATATATGTGTGTGTAGATAGATAGATATGCATATGTAAGTACATTGATACAGATGCAGAGGTCTTCATACAACTTGGATCCCACATTCCCTAATTGCACAATTTCCCATGAGGGAAATCAAGCTAATAATATCCAACTTTATTGACTGCATACTATTTCCCAGGCATGGTTCTTTCTCAGTGCTCCATTTTCTCTACACATCTCCAGAAATATCACATATGAGGTACTCAATATCTTGGGCATCCACCATAAGGACAATTTTAACCATTATTTTTTTACTTACATTTTAGAGTAAGTGGGGTTTTCAAAGGCCAAGTCACCTTACAGTTTTTGCGTTTCAAACGAGAAAGTCACCATCATTTCCTTGAGAGTAAGTCTCATGTTTGGTCATGATGTGTGACTTACAATGTCAGTGTGTTATCTTTTGATGAACTCTGGGAAATGCCCCATCCCAATGTTTGGATTGGTGATGCCACCTCAATGTGTTGGGTTTTTTAAGTGTTTATTTTTATTCCATCCCCAGAAGACAGGAGAAGTCATGAGGATGTTCCTCCTCATGAGTTGTGTGTGTCAGCCCCTGCTTGCAGTCAGGCAGCAGAAGAAAAGGCCTCTGTCTCAGAATACTTCTCCTGTGTCTCCTCGCTAAGCAAGCTCAGTCCTGCTGGCGGGGATGGTAAGGAAAACAAACGGGTGGGGTCTGCATATGGACAGGAGGTAGAGCCGAGCTCTGGGCCCAAGCCCTGCTTACTGTACTCTCCCCTCAAAAGCAGAAAAGGGTGTCAGGGCAGAGGCAGTACAATGAAGCCCCTATAGAGGAACAAAGAGAAGGAGAGACACAGTTCCTCATAGGAACACGGGGACATCTGTGGGTTGCCTAGTGCCCAGTGCTGGTGTGGGCATTTCCTCGGACCCTCCCCCCTCACATGAGCATGAATTCATATCCTCACACACACTGCCTTGTCTGTATTCCTTCCCACCAGGTACGGTCACATTTCTCCTCCCTTTTGCTTTGTCTACCAAACTTACCTGCCTTCATTTCTCATTAACCTTCTAGTGCTCTAGGAGCATGGTATAGATCTGCCCCACTACCTTCATTCCTTCACAGAGACTCACCCACTTAGACACTAATCCCATAAGTCATTTATGTCCCCTCACACATATAACCTATTTGAACTCCCTCATGCTAAGACAAACTGCAGAAAATTCATAGACACTGAAGGGGATGCACTTTTGTATACAGCCTTCCCAATCCATATGCCACTTGACCCACAAGGACTTTAGCCCCTCACGGAGCCACTCATTCTGAGAGATCAGATCACTTTTGCTAACCCTTGACATCATACTGACTCACAGCAAGAACAGGCAACGCTCCTGTGCTTGTTCCCATGTGCCGTCACACCACGTAACACATATGCACACATTCATCTGTCATTGTCTTTCACCAGTGTCGAACACACACGCACCAGAGATGTCTCGCAACACACATAAAATTCCAATAGATGCTCCACACCCTCAGTTCCACAGTTACACCAGGTGCACACCCCAAATAAAACATACCACTCCCAAAATTCTGCAGCATCACATGTGTCTATGCTTCTGCTCCACATGTCCACATCGGAATATTCTCCTGGCCACTTAAGTCCTCCAGACATCACACAGTCATTCTACCTGTGTTTGGAATTTTCTCTCCTAGGAAGCCCTCAGTTACATCAAGATGCGTCTTCTCTTGGATACCCCACGATGTCAGAGAGTTCTTCCCCCTTTCCACATGCCTCTTTCCCAGGACATTTGGTCAGTGCTACTAAATGCTTCTTTGTGCTCAGAACACCCAAAAGGAGAAAGGCTCAGGCTAATGAAAATTTACTACATGCATGTCCATATGAAAAGGGGGGTGGCTGTCTTACGTGGTGGAGAGAACAAAATGGAGCCTCCCTCAAAGAGGACAAAAATTGAAGAAATGACCGTTTTTGAAAAGAGCCCTGCAGAAGCCACCCTCTCTCATGTTTCTATGAAGGAATTCCCAACTGACAATGAGTCCAGGAGGAACCACAAAGCCCAAGAGGAAAGGGAGGAGGTTGAGGGTCCAGCAGAGCCTCCAGCTCCACAGGAGTGTTCCAGGCCCCAGACGCCCGAATGGCTGATGGCCCTGGAGAGCGGCTACAAGTGCATGGGCTGCTGCCGGGTCTTCCCCACCTTAGACGTCCTCAAGCAGCACGTGCAGAATGGGGCCAGTGAGGGCTTTAGCTGTCATGCTTTTCATCTTGCCTATACTAGGCTGAAGTGGAAGAAGAAGAAGATGGAGAAAAAAATGAGGAGGAAGAGGAAAGAGATGGAGCTAACACTTAGATGCCAGAAAGGAAAGCATTCTGGCATCAAAGTCTCCATCCAAATAAAGAGATGATTTTTCAGCCCCTAAAAGAGAGGAAGTAGAGGAGACCATACTCTACTTGGGGCTTTATCTTCCCTAAACACCCCTCGTACCCACTGTTAAGTTTATTTACACCCACCCCATTCCCACCACTATCACCGCACCACCGGTAGGAACAGAGAACCATTTTCAGTTACAGCCACTGTTCTCCCAAGGAGGAGCAAGAAGAAGGCAGGTCACACCATGTGGAACAGCAAGACGCTCTTGAGCCAACTAAAGAGCAGTGAACACCAGTATACCATCTCTACCATGACAGTTGATAAAAAAAAAGGCTCATTGGAAGGTGGAAACTGTTAGGGGCCAAGTTGTACAAGAGGTGAGTGCCCTTGGGGTAAGAGACTACCTCCAGGGTATGGGGGATTCAGGGTTCTCAGAAAAGGTGGCAGCCAGCAGAGATGCCTCCCAAGGTTCTTTGGGAACTGTGCTGATGAATTTCCTTCAGAAGAATATATCCCTGAAAGTGGAATTAATGAAGGAGAATGCTTCCCTTCTATGCCCTGTGAGGAGACAGGAGTAAAGACAGGCCTGTCTGGGAGTTCAGTACAGCAGAAAAGCCTGGCTCCATCATTCCTAGATCAACCAAATGTCTCGGGAGTCACATCCTCTGGAAATTTATTCCGGGGCCTGCCTCCCTTTCAGGAGGCACAGGGCAGAGTAGGGTCCAACTTTCTCTCCTGGAGGAAGGGTCAATGCGCAGGCTAGTCAGAGTACTACATTTTCCCTGGGTTGGAGCGAGAGTTAAAACCTCTTGAGAGAAACACTCCATGGAATCCTTTTTTTTTTTTTTTTTTGAATCCGCATTGGTATATACTATTTGCGAGTAGTTCTGGCTGCTTTCTCTGAAGTATCAGGTGCATCCGGAGAAGGAGACGGATGGAGGCTGCCCTTCCACCAAGGATCATTTCTGGCAGCTTTTAATGTGTTGCTTCCTGGAGATCCCTATATTCTTTTAAGAAAATTCACAGTCCCTTCATCTTATTCATTATTATTGTTATAGCCTCAAGTGCTTTGTTCTAAAGGGATCCATCGAGGGGTTAAGCAGAGAGGAAGCTGCAAAGACCGTCAAAGGCAGCTTCACACTACAAGGAATGAGTGTGTTTTGTTAGTTAATGGGACAAAGGAAGGGCTCATTTTTCCATGCTCCAAAAGTCAGAGTTAGCTGGAACCTGGGAACTGTCCCAAATTATCAGAATCATGTAGAGTGAATGAGTGAATGAACATGTACCACTAAAATAAGAAAAGCTGCCTTCCTCATTGAAGGGACCCCCTTCTCTCTTTTCATTTTCTCACAGCAACACAGACCCATTGGCCCTAAGATTTCAAACAGTGGTTTCCAGAACCTTCCTAGAGTCCCACTGGAGCCCAGAAGTTCTCGTGAGCCCCACAGCCTCAAGTGAGGGCTGGCTGAAAATGGCTGTACCTGATCCTTGTAGCTGCTCCCGAGTTAGCCTGGTGAAATGCGGTGCCCTTGTCTGGAGAAAACACCCACATTGCCCTGTGAGGGGCCTGAGGAACGCCAGGAACAATGTGCGTCAGGAGATCTCTGGGAAGCCCTTCCTCCCCGCCTGCCCACCCAGCCCTCCAGGAGTCAGATGCCGTGGCAGACATCTGTAAGGTCGTCTCATGGAGAAGAGGGCGGCGTCCCCAGAGAGGTGGCAGGACTGTGGAAGCTCAGTTCTCATCCCTAGAGCTTTCACCAGTGCAACGGAAGATCGAGGACAACTTGGCAGGGCTCAGGGGAGGAGACTGCTCACTTGACAGAGGCTTTAAAAGGATATTCCAATTTCTTTCTCAGTCTGAGTTCTACTTGCAGCTTCTCAGGTCCCTTTCATTTAGTGGAGGCTTGACCACCTGTCTCCTGGTCTTACTCTGCAGCCGGGCTATCGCTCTTAGCCCCGCCTAATGTATTCCCTCCTCTACGCCTTATATCCATAAATACGTGCAGCAGAGCAGAGCGTGAACACACAGTACAGATCGTCATCCATACCTTTCCTCCCAGACTTTTCCACCAGCGTAGTCTTTGTTCACAGTCTTACTTATTTCTCGATATCCTTTTCTTTAAACGCACATGTACCTTTCCCTAACATGCTCGCCCACACAGTTACTTGCCTGGGGGGCCCTTCTTATTGAGATAGGAAAAGCTAGTGCAACAATAAAACCAAAAGTAGCAAAAACCTACCCCGTGGCTTTCATGAGCTTGTGCACTTGTAGCTGTACACACACTTCTTATATAGTGAAAGTAGAAAGGATGGAACATGTAGCAAACCATCAGAGACCACCAAATATATGTACCCAAGGGAGTCCCAAAAGTCATAATGCACTTTCCAGCTTCGTAATTTTAGAAACCTAAAAGCTGCCATCTTTGAACAATATAATTTACATGTCACGTAACACTTTGTCACTGTCAAAGATAACTTTTAATATTTAAACTTTAATATATATTTTAATATATCATATATATTCATATGTCTCACATATACAGATGTGCATATATACAGATATATATGGATCTGCTTCTATGCCTATATACATATATATCATATATATACACGTCTCACATATGTGATACATACATGTGAAATATGTGATATGAGACATATGTATATAGGTATGATCATTATATTTGAGACATGTGGATATGTGTATGATTAGATATGTATCATATTTATGATCACACCTATATACATATGTCTCAAATATATACAATCATATCACATATACATGTCTCATATGTCATATTTCACACATATATGACATATATGTATCACATATGTGAGACATGTGTATCTATATGATATAAATGTATATAGACATAGGAATACATCCATATATACATGTATATATATATATGCCCATCTGTATATACTGTATAGACACATATATGTGTCCCAAATGCCATAGGGCAGCTTTAAGCTTTAATAATATCAGAAGTGCAAAACCTACAAATTATAAACCCCACCATTTGAAAGTGGAACAATTTTAATTTCCCTTATAAGGCCTCATGAAAAGTCACTGACACTTCTTAAATTTTTTTGTGTGTATATGTCTCTATGACTGAAGATGGCAGATGACAAGGAAAAATTAAAATTTATGTTTGAACGTGTACAATGAAAGTGTTAAGTGTCATCAAGTATGCCATATACATGTGTCACATATATATGATATATGCATATAAACATACACATCTGAATATATTATATATATGATTATCTTGACACTGTTTTTATGTCCATCACCCCTATGCATATATACATATAAGAAGTGTATGTGTACCTGTGTGTCATGGAAATGCAGTACAGTTGGTTTTGATTTCATCTGCCTAGTTCTTTTTCCCACGTTCTTTGATGAGAGGCTCTACTTTCTGGCTACAAATATATGGGCAAGTTAATGAGACTAGTGAATTGAAGCCCTTCTTTCACTACTTGGCTTTCATGATTCACCCTTCGAATAATCATCAGTCTGGGATGAAGCAGTCTGTCCTGAGAGCTTGGGAAATTAAAAGAGAGAAGCTGGAGACTGGGGCAACTGCTTATCCTTTTTCTGCCACTCAGTCAAGGTCTGTGAGCCTCCATAACTGGACTTTCCTGAGTTCCTTCTATCTGGAGTACCTGGCTGTTGCAACTATTAGTTCAATATGCTAAGCACCTC
>NC_043705.1:14790522-14795296 GCF_006229205.1 Suricata suricatta
GAAAATTAAAAGAGAGGAACGAGAGACTGGGGCCGTTGGTTATCCTTTGCATGCTACTCAAGGTCTGTGAGCCTCCACGACCGGACTTTCTTCAGTTCCTCCTATTTGGAATACCTGGCTGTTTCAACTATTCCTTTAAGATGCTGAGCATCTCCATTAACCCTTCAATAAATTCTTGTTTGGTCCCATTAGCCTGAGTCATTTCCTTTGTCACCTAATGTTCCTTAATTGATATGAATTAGCTTTCACATGATAATTTCTTCCATTTTAATAGTTGAAAGGATATGGCCTAGAAGCCAGTAATACAGTATCATATTCCTCTGATTTGACACTTAAACAGTATGGGATATGATTATACTCCGTATGTACGCTTGATCCATTAGAAAAGTGCGTTATAATTATTTGGGTATAGAAAAATGATTGGGATTCAAAATTGTCAAACTGGATTAAATTTCTTACCATGACTTAGCAAATTTGTACCCTTTCTGAGTCTGAGTCAGTGCTCTATTTCAAAAAATGGACATCGTAATATTTAAAGTAATAATAATTTGAGGAGAGTAAAATACAGGTAAAAGCACCCAACTTAGTTACTCAAAATAAAATTTCATACATTTTTGGTAATTATTTTCTTTACCTTTGATTATCAGTAGTTTGACTTTGATGTGTCTGCGTAGAATTTGTTGTTTGTTGTTATTATTTGAGATATGCTGAGCTTCTTAAGAAGTATTAGGTTTTTTGTTCAAGTTTATTTTTTTTTTATTTTTGAGGGTGATAGCTGGAGAGGGGCAGAGCGAGAGGGAGAGATTCCCACGCAGGCTCTTTGCCCAACTCCTGACAGCCACTTCTCTGTTCTCCATCTCTATAATTTTTTTACTTCACTAATGTCCTATGAATGGAATAATGGAATGGCACCGTACGTGAACTTCTGAGATTGGCATTTTCAGATAGGCATGATTTTCTTAAGATCTAGCTAAAATTTTTGAGTACTTTGATACTTCCTTACTTTTATTGCTGAGTAGTATTCCCTTGAACTATGTAGAGCCATTTTAGCATGTCACGTGTTCAAAGGCACTTTCACATTTGTGGTAATTATAAAGCTTCTGTGACATTAGTGCAAAGGTTTTTGTGTGGACATAGTTTTCCTACTATAAATGCCTGAGAGCATTGTTATGGTAGTATAATGCATGATAAATATAGATGTAAATATTTTTAAGCTATTTCAATAGATATGTAGTAGTAGTTTGCAGTTTTAAGTTGTGTTTCCCTCTGACTAGGGATGTTGCACATCTTTTTAGGTACTTATGTTTGCATACTTTATTTCGTGGATTGTGAGTATAAGGCTTTTACTTATTTTTATTTATTTGTTTATTTATTTATTTAAGTCTATTTATTTATTTTGAGGGAGAGAGTGCATGAGCAAGTGGACAAGGGGCAGACAGAGAGAGACAGAGAGAGAGAGAATTCCAAGCAGGCTCCTTGTCATGGGTCTCAATATTATCAACTGCGAGCCAAAACCAGGTGCCCCCAAAATTCCAAATTTTAGGACTCCAAATACTTCAGATACTCCAAATATTGTCTTTTATGAATATTATCTTTGGTGTCATGTCTAAAAACTTGTTACCTAACTCCAGGTCCCAAAGATTTTGTTTTCTTCTAAAAATTTTATACCTTGCCATTTTACATGTACATCTATGATGGATTGGAGTTAATTTTTGTGCAAGATGTGAGGTTTAGATAGAAAATAATGGTCACTCTTGTCCATTTATTTCAACCACCATTTTATATTAATATTGCAACTTTGATCAAAAATCAGCTAGACATATTTAGGTCTATTTCCAAGTTCCCTATTTCAAGTTCCATCGATCTATGTAAGTGTCTATGTTTCTGCTAGTGTATGCTAGTCTGCTGTAGATATTGACTAATCCTTAAAAATGGTCGTGTGGATTCTGCTTTATCAATGCAAACATTATGTGTTTGCACATAAATGTTAAGGGAGGTCTGTAAATATATACACAAAAATCTTACTGGGATATTAATAGGGCTTAGGTGGAATCTCTATATCATTTTGTCAAGAACTGACATCTTCAATATGCCTGACATTCCAAACCATGGATTTTATTGTCTCTCCATTTATTTACGTCTTCTTTTATTTATTTATTTTTATCAGTGCTTGTACTTTTCATTATACACATCCTGTGCAGGATTTACAAGAGTGATTCACAAACTTTTTAAATCTGTAAATTCTCCTTCTGGGTCACCAGGGGCATAAATGTTAGAACTGTTGATACTATGCCTATTTGTCTGGGCCTCTGTTCATTCTTTTAACATTTTTTCATTTTTTTCTTATTGAATTTCTCTGTATCTACTTTCAGATTCACTGAATCTTTCCTTTATCATTGTCCTTCTGTTTTTAGCCCAGTTCATAATTTTTATATATTTTTAAATGTTTAACTCTTTTGAGAGAGAGAGAAAGAATGCAGGGGAAGGGCATAGGGAGAAAAGGGAGAGAATCCCAAGCAGTTGCTGCACTGAGTGCACAGATCAGCATGGGGTTCAATCTCACAAACTGTGAGATCATGACCTGAGCAGAAAATAAGAGTCAGACGCTTAACTGACTGCACCAGCCAGGCGCCTCCAATTCATCATATTGTAATACTTAGTTCTAAAATTTCCAGTTGGCTCTTACTGCTTGTATGTTTTTATAATATGCTCATTGTCCACTCTTCAGGATCGTTTATCTTTACCTCATTGTTCACAGTTAATAGTAAATGTGTTAAAGCTTTTTTTTTTCCTGAATATTCCACCTAAGACATCCTGAGATTGGCTTTTATTGGTTATCTATTTCCTTGAGAGCTGATCATATTCTCTGGTTCTTTGTTTTGGGGGTAGCTTAGAATGCTATCTGATATATTTTCCATGTGGCAGTGAAAGGTGCTATTAAAGTTCTATGACAAATGTATTTTATATTTTGAGATCCAATCAACATAGCTAAGTTCAGAGTGCAAATTCGGTATCATTTTATGTGGGTGATGGTTTCCATGTTCGTTCAGTTTGCCAAGCCTTTGCTGTGCCCCTTCAGGTCCCTCCTACATATGCCATCAGGGGTGGCACAAAATAGATACTCCAAACATTTTTTTCACTCATTTTCAATCTTTAGTACAGCTTATTTGAAGCTGAATCATATGAAAATAGTGGATTTTAAAGGATTCTTAACTATTTTAAAAAATACCATTCATATCAATCTTTGCAGGAAGCGGCATATTTCCTCAGTGATTGGAGCATAGTATGCATTCTACAAAGGAATAAATATTGAAGAGTTCTGCAGAGGATTTTGTTAGATGGTCACATAAAATAATATTTCTAACAGGCTACCAAGTCCAATTATGACATTTACCATTTATTATTTCCTATATGATGACTAATAATTTTAATAACTGTATGCATTATGTATATGGGTTTGTATATTTATAGTGTATATAATGTACACACAGCATATATATATATATATATACACTTACTATTTTATTTATTTTGCATGAGGAGAGCAAGACAGTGAGCAAGTGGTGGAGGGGCAGAGAGAGAGGGAGAGAAAGAGAATCCCAAAAGAGACCTATGCCATCATTGCAGAGCCCTCTGCAAGGTTGATCTCACGAACCATGATATCATGACCTGAGCCAAGAACAAGAGCTATATGTTTAACTGACTAAGCTAGCCAGGTGCCCCTCTCTATATATGGGTATATTAACTAGATTTTTCCCACTTGCCTATAGAAGTGTACATATAAAAGTGTACCTATGGTTCTGAGATTCATAATCCTCCTTGTTCTTGTCTTTATTTTTCCCTCGGTTCTAATATACCTAATATTAAGTTCAGTACAAGATAATTTTTTAAGTCTACTTTCTACAGTGGCAACCACAGAGTGATTTAAGTATGGAAAATTATCCGTTTAGTCTAAAAAAAGTAGCTTCTTACTTTTCCTGGAGGTGTCCCATTATAAAGCACTTTCTCATAGTTTAGAATTGTGCCTTCATTTTAAATCCATCCTATTTTTTTTTTTTTACATTTTGTAACTTTTTCTTATGTGGCATAGAATTTGTAAAATATTTTTGCCATTACAGATAGAATGACTTGGAAAGAGTCTGCTACATTTTTATTTTTAAAATTAGAAATTCATTTAAACATAACCACCCCCACCACCAAAAAAAGAAGAGGAAAAAAAAGTAATGAAAATAATAAGGGAAAAACCCAAGACACACTTCCCTAGGGGGGAAAAAAACCAAAAAAAAAATACAAAAAAAAAACCCCATCATGTAATTTCTGCCCTTGATGGAATGTATTAAATAAGCAAACACCACCAACGAGCAAAACAAATACTACAATGTAAAAATATTATATAAAAAAAAGGAAACCCTCTCACATGCATAAATGAAAGATTGCACACAAAGAACTCACATCTTTTCAAGCTTCAATAGTAAATATCCTGCTACTATGTATTAAATACTGCATGGTTTGCCCAAGCTAAGATGAAACCACATCAATTAGCATTTTGCATTTTCTTTCATTATCTACTCAAAGTCATGCCTACTGCACCTCTAAACATTTCATTAAATACAATTATACAGCAAACAGTCCCAAAATAAACTTAGATTGTATTGCAGTTTCACTTAACAGTATATAAAATGCTGTGTTGTGACAGGTATCAACTATCCATTAGATACTGAATCAATTTTTCTTACGCACTACTAACCGCTTGCTTTTCTTGAAGGTAGATCAT
>NC_043705.1:14795396-14798121 GCF_006229205.1 Suricata suricatta
AAGGAAGGAAGGAAGGAAGGAAGGAAGGAAGGAAGGAAGGAAGGAAGGAAGGAAGGAAGGAAACAGTTTTGTTTCAATCCCTCTTTAAACAGAGACCCTCTCTTGGGGCACCTGGGTGGCTCAGTTGGTTAAGTGACTGACTTCGGCTCAGGTCGTGATCTCACAGTTCCCGGGTTCAAGCCCTGCGTTGGGCTCTGTGCTGGAGCCTCCTTCAGATTCTGTGTCTCCTTCTCTCTGCCCTTCCCCTGCTCACACTCTGTCTCTCGGTCTCTCAAAAATAAATAAACATTAAAATAAACAAACAGAGACCTTTTCTAGGTTCTGGGAGCCACTTTCTCCTTTTGACCCTTCAGGTCTTAGAAAGGTAAATGTGCTGTAGCTAGTGGCCTCGGGGTATTGTGCTACCTTTGCTGATGTTTCTAAACCTGTCCAAACCTTTGTAATGTCAATAAAGTCTTCTAAAATTAAAAAAAAAATAAAATAAAATAAATAAAATTAGAAATTCAGATGACTCTATATCTAACCTGCTGTCAATCCTATCCAATGTATTCTTTAGGTTTTATCTCTCATATGTCTCTACTTACAATAATCAGTGTTTCATTTATTTTCTTGAACATATGGAATATTATGATAGGTATTTCGATATCCTTATCTACTACTCTACCTTCAGTATGGTATCATTTCTGGATCAGGGTTGATTAATATGTGTTGTATTTTCTTGGATCTCTGCATGCCTGGTAATTTTCATTTGGATGTCAGCATTGTGTATTTTACATATTGCATGCTAGAGTTTTTAAATTATTATTGTAGAGCTTTTCTCCTAAGATCAGATCAGATTACCTGAAAACTTTTGATCTGCTGGTCTAACTTTAAACTTTGATAGGTGGAGGGGCACCTAGGTGGCTCAGTCGGTTGAACATCCAACTTCAGCTCAGGTCGTGATCTACCCAGTCATGAGTTAAAGCCCCATGTCGGGCTCTGTGCTGACAGCTCAGAGCCTGGAGCCTGCTTCAGATTCTATGTGTGTCTCTCGATCTGCCCCTCCCCCACTCTCATTCTGTCTGTTTCTCAAAAATAAAGAAACATTAACATTTTATTTTCAAGTGACAAAAAGTAAACTTAGGCAGAACCAAAGCTACATTTGTGTAGAGTTCAGGGGTTACATGGCCTCCTTCCTGCTATTTTGGAAAGACAGTTTATACTCTCATCATTGCCCACTGATTTATGAGTTTTACACTCTGGCTATTAGGTATAGGAATTGTTCTTACCCTGTCAGCTACGGACAATCTTCCCTTTATAGACCTTTCTGGGATTAATTTTGTTTTGTTTTGTTTTGTTTTTGCTAGCCTTGATTAATTTTATTACATATATTCCTTTATTAGTACTCAGCTGAATATTTGACTACTGCCTAAATCCAGACTCCTCTCTCTGTGCAGTTCTCTATTGGTTTTCCTGTGACTTACAAACTCTAGGTTCGCTGGATTCCTTGTTTTCTCAACTCTGTCTCCACTGTAGGGTTTCCAGCAGGCTCTACATGGTGTTCCTTCGCTTTGCTTTGAAACTTTTTCTGGGCAGGAAGATGGACCATTTTAAGGGTTTGCTTTATTAATTTCTGGTCTCTCAAATATTACTGGTTTTCACTGCCTGATATTTTAATCACTGCTATATATTTTGCATATTTTTTATTGTTTTGGGCCACTGAGTAATCTATCTCCTGTTACCTCTTGTTTTAATTATATATTTTCTTTTTATCAAAATAAATAATAGTAATTGAAATAATTATTTTATATAAAATTGTGTAAGTAATCTTACAAGTTTTATGCTAAAACATGATTGTTTTCCATCGTTTTAGCTTTTTTAGCATGTACTGCCACATATTTAGATAATAGGCCTTTGCAGGTCTTTATTAATTTTTAGACTAATAGGTAACCTTATTCATTTTTTATTGTCCATTATTTATAATACTCCTTTAAACACTTTTGTGTATACATGTGCCTGCACAAACACACGGATTTCACTTGGTTCCATTTTTGCAAATTTCCATTCTCTAATCTTTTGATTTGAAGACTTGATTTGACTGAATCCGGATTATTTATTTTATTACAGCTCTGTAATTTTTCTTCCCTAAAAATATGTAATTATAATTGCATTTCTTCTGCTTACAACTACTGTCTTTTTGGCTTTTCCCCCCCACTTCTAGTTCATTCAGCCTTATCCAATTACACAACAGTACTAAAATCCTCTCTGACTGCCATTTCTTACATACTCAAAACCATCACATCAACAACCTCATATTTTCTTTGAGGCATTCCACGTACAGTCCTTCATCTCTGCGGAGCAATCTGGAATAGTTACTGGCCAGATCTTCTGCACCAGTATGCTCCTGGGATGTATTTTCAGTGCTCTTCTCGGGGGCTATGTTTGATGGACTCCAGGTCTCTCTGTCTTGATGTCTACTTCCCTAATTTAGTGGAGTACAACTTCCAGGCATTTTCTAAAAAAGAGCATGTTTGGAGAGCTTACATGTTTGAAAATGCTATTATCATCTGCATTTCACTGATGGTTTGGCTTGTAACTGTTCTAGAGGGAGGCATAAAAGGGTGATTGGGACCTCTGTGACCCCATGCGGGATGTGCTAATTCATGGGCCTGCCTGTGCCATTTTCATTTACAGATATGTAGGGATTACTCTGAGGGCCTTTTCACTTCTCTGGGAGAAAAAAAAA
>NC_043705.1:14798221-14822152 GCF_006229205.1 Suricata suricatta
GACCCCAGCGATTAATCTTATGACCAGCTTTTTAAATTCTTGATCTGATATGTTGTCTAGATCTGCCTTGAGCAGTTCTGTGGCTGTGACTCCCCCCTGGAAGTTCTTCAGGGGAGAGTTTCTTCGTTTTGTCATTTTTTCTAGTTTTCTGTCTCTTGTCACCTTTAGAAAGCTCGATGGGCTCTGTGCACCTATTAGTATTTCTCTGTTAAAGGAGGCTTATTGACTGTCCAGGCCTGCTGTTTCAGGAGATATTCTCTTAATGATATCTCTCAGTTTCCCTTGTTGTGCCTGTGAGTACTTTATTTCCCTACTCTGCAATATTTGGGACTCGCCTTCTTGCACACTTTGGCTTGTTTCTTGGTGTAGTCCTATGAAGGAAAACAGACTGACAAACACCGAGGGAACAGAAGCACACATACACACAGAGAAATCAAACAAAGAAACGCATTACAGGGGGGAATGAAAAGAATGGGAATGGGAGGGAAAGAGACGAAAGGAGGAGAAGAAGAGAAAATAAAAAGAAAAGAGAAAGAAAAAAAGACAAAAATATATATATATAAGGGGATCGGAGACAACAAAGGACAGTAGACTGCTTAAAAGCGTATGACCGGTTTAAGGGAGAAGTAAGGATGAGATACAGGAGAATATATCTGGGTTGCGAGAAGGTGAAAAAGTAAGGGAGAAAGGAGAAAGGAATATAAGGAGTAAAATTTAAAGGAATTAAGTAAAGAAAAAGGAAAAGGAAAAAAAAAGGTAGTAATGACAAAGAAATAAGTACGAAACTAGTGAAGAAAGAAAAATTTGTTATATATTAAAAAAACGAACAACCAAAACAAAGCAAAACAAAAACAAAAAGAAAAAGAAAAACCGAAGGCAAAAAAAAAAAAGGCAGCAGCTCCCTCTGGTGGATGGGCTTGGTTTGATGGGGTAAGTCTTGGAGTCTGCTCTCAGAGGCTCTGCCCCTGCCTGAGGCGAAATGAGCAGCAGGCGGTGAAGTGCGCACCTTCACAGACTCAATTGCGGAGTCCCCACCCCCAGTCTGGATCGCGGTTGCAATGGGGGAAAGGAAAAAAACAAAAAGCAAAAAACCGAGTCTCTCTTAGTTTCAGATAGCTTTGCTCAAGATGCTGTGCCCTCCTGGAAATGTGCTGGGAGCTCCTACAGTCTAAGCGCGCGCGCCCGGGCCTCTACCCGCCACCGACTCTTTGTTGAGGGTCCTGTCAGTGCGTGCCTTATTTTTTCCCTGTGGGGACCCGGAATTCGCGCAGTCCGTGCAGGGGGCGGGGTGTGCCGTGGAAATGTGGTCTGTGGTCCTGTTCCCAAAACCAGGTTCGAATTGCTCGCGCCCGGCGCAGTCGCTGCTCGGGTCGCTTCCGCCGCGGGGCGCGCCTCTCCAGAGCAGCCGCTTCTCACAGCCACAGGCGCCTCTGATTCCCCGCCGAGATGGCTTAGGGCTGGAGGCTATTCTTTCTCTTGTGCCCCGCTGCCCAGCAGTTATCTATGGAGTGTGTTTCTGGTTCCACGTGCAGCCAAGCGTTCTATACCTCTTCCCCAGAGACAGTTCTATGAGCGCGATCCGACTCTGTCTCTTCCTTTTGTCTCCCGGGTGCCTGGCACTTGTGCCACGTTGGGCTGGGGATCTTCCCTCCCCTGCCCGTCCGGGCTGGCCCGTCCTCGGATCTCCCCCGTTCGCCCCCACTCACTCAGGTATATTTGAGGTTCTATTCCCTCTGGAGTTCGTATTTTCTTCTTCCGCTCTCTCAGTTGAACGTAATATCCTTCTCAGTTCGAAAGACGGTGCAGAGGGAGTTTACAGAGCTCCCTTCCTCTCTGCCATCTTGGCTCCACCCTCGCTTACCAGAATATTCTTGAAGCCAAATTGCTGAAAGAAGACTAAGAACGATTCTGTATTCTGTATGAAGTACTTCAGTCAATTGCCCTATTTTCACAAAGTATGCTTCCCTCATCATTCTTACTGTTTTTGGTTTTCCTGGTTTGGTAGCCAGGAAGGGTTTTCCCCAGCACTGCTTCTGAAACAGGCGCTTGCAACAGACACCCTGAGGGCTTGATAAAACAGTCTGCAGGGGCGCATTTCCAGAATTTGTGTTTGGTAGTGATGGGGCCTGAAATTGGCACCTGTCACCAGTTGTGTGGCCAAGTTGATAGTGCTGGTGCTAAGACTGTACTTTGAGAACCACCGGCCTACATGAAGCTTGCAAATGTGATGTAACAAGTGTTCATTTTAGAGAGAGAAAGACAGAGGGAGACAGAGCATGAGCAGAGAAAGGGGCAGAGAGAGAGGAAGACACAGAATCTGAAGCAGGCTCTAGGCACTGAGGTGTCAGCACAGAGCGTAACACAAGGCTCAAACTCACAGAGAGCAAGACCATGACCTGAGCCAAAGTCTGATGTTTAACCCTCTGAGTCACCCAGGTGCCCCCCATGGTGGCCTTTCTATAGGCTGCTTTTTGTCTACAGATCATCACCCTTTTCCTTATCATTATTGATAAAATGGTTGGCCAGGAATAGCATATGAGATTCAGGGGCTCACTTAGCCTAATGCAAAGTTTTAATAAGTACAACATCCAGCCGAACAACTGTGCCTCAGTCGTCTGAGAGCTTGGAACTGACTTCATGCATTAGGACCATAAATGCCTAGGACATCATTGTTGGTGTGATTTCAGGCACAGCAAATCCTTACCTGCCTAAAAAACTGTCTTCTGCTCATTCTTTAGTTGTAATCACCAGAGAGACAGTGAATCAAAATTTAAGACAAAATGGCTTGTTAAAATTTAAGTGTAACATACGGGTCCTGTGATCTCTGCACATGTTTACTTCGCCCCATGATCCATTTTCCTGTGCTGTCATCAGCACAGTCCTCAGCCACTGCTTTTGCTTTTCTTCTCACCACATCTTGATTTTCTTTTGTCTGCTGAGAAATTCAGAGAGACCCTCTAGACAGAAGTTTCCCCAGATAACAAAGTTATATAGCTTTATGAAAAGAGCAGACATGGTGATGTCTATCTCTTGATTTCTACAAGAAAAATCATTTTGCTTTGGACAAAACTGCTTCTCAATCCCCTATTAAGAATCTATCATGTTCTCCTCTGCTGAAATGTAATACTATGTCTTTTCTTTGATGAGACACAGGGGCTAACAGGGCTCATGATTCACACATGTGAAGTTGGGGAAAATGATATGGTTTTATTACTCTCTCAGAAAAAAAAATCAAACAATAGTTTAGGAGAAGGTAGGGAGTGAAAGAAAATGCTCAGTGACACTGCAGCCTCTTTTTAAATGTTGAATTGCTATATATATAAACTAATATAAAACAGAGTCAAGCATATTATATTTAAAAAATTAATAAAATAAAATGGTTATCTTTCTACCTAGAATGTGTCTTAGGCTCCAAAGACTGAAAACAATAGCACAGGTGCCAAGTACCCGTATACCCTACAGTTAGACAGTAGTTCACAAATGCTAGAGCAGGAGAAACACACTCAGGTCCTTCAAGGTCAGCCACTTCACCAAAGGGGCTGGGGGTGGGGTGGGAAATGAAGACTGAATAGTCACAGAACGGATTTTTTTTTTTTTTTGGAAAACCTTGTGAGTTAGAACTACCCCGCCAAGGCAGAAAGAGAAAGCTTAAAATAAAATTCTTCCCACTGATTAACATTGTCTCAAAACAGGTAAAGAAAAAACTGGGGGGAAAAACTACAAAAAATATACAAATACAGAGACAATAAAGGAATATATCCCATTCAGTAATTTATAGAACAGATGGACAAGTAGGATTCTGAGTTCTCATCTTGAAAATAAGAATGATGTTGCAACCACTTACTACCATGAGTAAGAGTTTCTTAAGTGGGTATTTAAAAAGATAAATCTTAATATGTTAAACAGACAACAGCCTAGAATCCATTTCACCAACAGCCTTCCAAAGGCTCATGTACACCAATACATCCCCAAACTAATCTAATATCCTAAAAATGCTCTATATTTCTTAAGACAATTATTTAGATAAAATATTCTAATATAAATATAGGTAATCTAATTTTGCCAACCAGACAAATAATCATTTCCCAATATTCCCCACATGCATGACAGATATAGAAGCAGTATGACAAGGCAAAGAAAAATGACAATGGGGGAAACAATTTATCAGAGGAAACTCTCAAAAGAGGAGTTGTATTTGCCCTTGGGTAGTAGTACATTTATAAGAAGTTGTACAGTATGTGAGAAAGGCAGTATTTGATCTACTTTTGACACCTCACCAGTGTCAGTAGGGGGTATACTGGGATGTAGGTATTCTCAACCATCATTAGGAATACAGTCTGCCTGGTGGAACTGTGGCTATTTCAGACCCTTTGTGGTAAATATGTTACTACTTACAAATATCCACTTCTCTTTCCTGGACAATTATTCCTCCTTACTCCTTTGAAGCCAGTAATGGCCCTGTGACTTGTTTCGAACCATGAAATATGAGCAGAGATGATGTGTCATTTCTGAGCTTTAAGAGCAAATGCAAGCTATCATCAATTCTCATTACTCAGGTTCATTATGTTCTGTAAAGTCTACAAATCACAAAGTAGCAAATACTAAGTTATTGTTCCTAAGAGAAATTTAGGGTTATGTTCCTATGAGCTTCTGGTCACATTTTTGTCACCCTGTCAATACAACTGGTCAATATCTCATGAACCCACAATTTTAAAATACTTTTTCTAACTTTGGATATTACTCTATAGCTTGAATATTTATACTATAGCTATTACTTTAGCACTTTCTACAGCAGCCTCAGGTACAGATGCACAAGTTTGCTCTTCCTTTTCCTAAATGTACTCCTTTATTGATCTATTAACACTCAACTCATTGCCAACAACCTTATAACTAAAGCCCAAATAATGTTTATATAACACACATTATTTTCTCTCTGAGGCACATCAGAGCCTTCTTTTGCTTAAGAACAGTAGACAGCACATAAGCACTATGCATGGGCCATTTTAAACAGAAAAAATTACTAACAAAACAGAACAAAATGTGAAACAGTGTCACTAAATAGGTCACAGATGTGTGCATACACACACACACAGACACACAGACACACAGACACACACACACACACACACACACACTTGTTTACAATCTGATAACTGAAATAAGAAGATAGAGTGTTACCTTGTTTGACCTCAGAAAACTGCACTTTGGGTAACTGAAAATTTTCCCCATTCTGTGCATGTCTGTGAAAGACCAAAACAGCACTGTAAGCACTGGCTAGGGGTTGTAAGTAAATGTTAGAAAGCGAACTTGCAAATAAAGAATCCATAAATGAGGATCAGCTCCATAGCTTTATCTTGACCAGTGATGTTCCAAATATTGGCTGCTTCATTACTCTGAGCAGTACAGAGACCTCAAATGACAAGGGATGAACATGTGGCATGAGTCAGAATTAAACTTTTATGCTTTAAGTCTTTTAAACTTTGAGACTGTTGATTATTTCAACACAACCTAGCCATCCCTGACATAAATATTCCTTGACCTAGAAACTCCAGTGCAAAATTTATCTAATTAACAGACTTACAAATCTGAACAAAGACATAGACATGGTGGCACCTGTGTGATTCAGGAGGTTAAGTGTCCAACTTTGGCTTAGGTCATGATCTCACAGTATATGAGTTCGAACCCTATATTAGGTTTTCTGCTGTCAGTATGAGCTGGCTTCAGCTCCTTTTCCCCTCCCCTTCCTCTCTGCCATTCCCTGGTTTTCGTTCTCTCTCTCTCTCTCCCTCTTTCTCTCTCTTTCCCTCTAAAAACTAAATATTTTTTTAAAAAAAGAAGACAAATAAAGATGGATATGGAATACTTATAGAAGGATGTATACAAAACCAGTAACTCTGATCACCTCTGATAATCAAGATTAGGAAACTGGGGCATTAGTTTACTGTTACCAAATAATGTATTATTTGCTTAAAATTGCATATATTCTTTTTTGAATAAAAAGACAAAAATAAATTAAAATATTAAATTTTATAAACTCAAGGGATGTATGTGATTATTCTTTTAAATCAGCATTTAGATTTTTCTTTAAAATTAGGGAAACATCAGCTATCCTACACTGAAAATTTCTAGAAACCTTAGATTATGGTCTTTATCTATGAATTACTTTATCAGTAGGGGCAGATTAATTCATTCCTTATGTGGAAAATGGCTTTGACCTATTTTCAATCATTCTTAATCACTTGAAATTGTTATTTTTTAGGGATTATTATTATCTTTTCAGAGAACACAAAATGTCAACAGGGGAATAGGGCAGTAGAAGAGTTGAGAAGTCAACACATCTCAGCTTCCTGAAAGAGTCGCTACTTTTCTTGGTGACTTAAGACTGCTGTCAGTGGATATCAAATCCATGCAACTTATCTACCCTATTTTTCTTAATTAATTTTTAATTCCAATACAATTAGTACACAGTGTTATATTAGTTTTCAGTTGTACAATATAGTGACTCAATAATTCTATACATTATTCAGTATTCATCATGATAAGTGTACTCGTAATTCCCCTCAATTATGTCATTCGTGCTCCCACCCCCTTCCCTTCTGGAAACCACCAATTTGTTATCTGTATTTAAGAGTGTCTTTGTCTCTTTTTTCTTTTTTTTCACTTGTTTTGTTTCTTAAACTCCATATATGAGTGAAGTCATATAGTACTTTTCTTTCTCTGATTGACTTATTTCATTTAACATTATACCCTCCAGGTCCATCCATGTTGTTACAAATGGCAAGATTTCATTCTTTTTATGGCTGAGTAATATTACATTTTCTGTGTGTGTGTGTGTGTGTGTGTGTGTGTGTGTGACATCTATTTTATCCACTCATCTACCAGTGGACAGTTGGGTTGCTTCCATATTGTGGCTATTGTAAGTAATGCTACAATAAACATAAAAGTGCATGTATCTTTTCAAACTAGTTCTTTGTTTGTTTTTCACTTTCTTTGGGTAAATACCCAGTGGTGACATTAGTGGATCACATGGGAATTATATTTTTTATTTTTTGAGCAATTCCATACTGTTTTCTACAGTGGCTCCACCACTATGCATTCCCACCAACAGTCCACAGGAGTTCCCTTTTTTCTAAATTTTTAATGCTTTATTTATTTTTGATACAGAGAGAGACAGAGCATGAGAGGGGGAGGGGCAGAGAGAGAAGGAGACACAGTATTGGAAGCAGGCTCCAGGCTCTGAGCTGTCAGCACAGAGCCTAAAGTGGGGCTTGAACCCATGAATGAGAGATCTGACCTGAGCTGAAGTCGGAGGCTTAACCGACTGAGCCACCCAGGTGCCCCAAGG
The DNA here is from genome assembly GCF_006229205.1 of Suricata suricatta. Classification (NCBI taxonomy): domain Eukaryota; kingdom Metazoa; phylum Chordata; class Mammalia; order Carnivora; family Herpestidae; genus Suricata; species Suricata suricatta. The sequence goes on from NC_043705.1 coordinate 14,805,567, forward strand.
AGTTCCTTTTTTTTCCACATCCTCACCAAGGCTTGTATCTTTGTTTGTTTGTTTTGTTTGTTTGTTTGTTTTTTATTTTAGCCATTCTGACGTGTGAGATGATATCTCATTGTGGTTTTCATTTGTGCTTCCCTGATGATTAATGATGTTGAGCATCTTTTCAGAGGTTTATCTATCTTGAATATCATAGGGAAATGACTAAACAGAATCAGAGGATAAAGTAAATACCTTCCAAAGGTATGACTCCTTCTGATAAATGTGAAAATGCTACCTCTTAGTAAAACATTTTTGGGGATAAAAATACACTTCATCTGTAAATTTTTTCCAAAATGTTATTATAACTTCATTACTCCAGGTGAAAATTTGAGGTGACAATTGTATTACAGAAAACATTTCGAAAATAAAAAAATCTCCCATAATCTCTCTACCTTAACAGTCACTGAACAATTTTTTCTATCAATAATATTCATTTTAATTTTATCTTAATCCTCTGTCTTGTCCACAACTATCCACAGATTTGCTGAGGACCTGCATGCACATATTTTCTACATTATATTTAAGTCTAATTGATGCCCCAAAAAAGTTATCAAATGTTTTATCGAACAGTTTTTCTTATAACTGTGATATAACTTGATAACATTCCTGTACTAGTGAGTCAGTGCCACATTATTCAAAAATTATGTCCTCAAATCAGGTTTATATGCATTTACATAAGAAGAATAGTTGTATAAAAATAATTTATGTATATTTCTATAAGGAGACTGTTTATAAAATATCTTACATTGAGGTAAATATAAGTGTATTGAGAAATGTCCATGTATATTTTATATGTATGTATACAGAGAATGATTATATAAATAAGCACACATATATGTATATATAATGACAGTTGGCCGTCAGTGAAAGAATATACAAAATGATTTCATTTTTATATTGTGTTGAAAGAAACCTACTTCCTTAGCACTGCAATTAACAAAGTTTGAAGCAATATTTTTAATATTTATGTATGTAAATTGACTTAGAAAATCAAATTGAATTTGAATGTTTGGCATATTGCAAATCATCATTCTTGAACTGCCACCAACAGTGATGCCCTCCAACACAGGGCTGTTTTGGCACACAGACCAAACCTGGGGACATTGAATGTTAACTCAGTCATCAAGGAATCATACAGTCCTTGTGTTTTACTAAGAGAATAAAATCATCATTATTCTTTAAAACTGACACTATGTTCACAGAAAATACCAATCTTATCCCATAATCTAACCATTAACTATCAAATTCAGATTGTTTCCCACTTACCCTATTAAATTATGAAGTTTCATTTCTAAGACAGGAGGAGGAAAGTAACAGATGACTAATTAATAAAAAATCTGGTCCCCATTTGTTTAAATATATACAGTGCTCAGAAACTGTTCCTCATAAAGAAGAAAAAGGAAACTTAATCCTTCTTTGATTCTGTCTCAGGTAAATCGTCTTCAAGTGAAAAGTCTTGGGAAACAAGGTGTTTAGGGGCTCAGGTAACTGATAAATTAAAGAATTGGTTCATAATGTTAATAAGCTTCCAATTTCATTCTGACTCCTCATCCTTTTCTGCTATGTGAATTTTACCTAATTCCCCAAATCCTTGTGCTTTCAAATTAGTTACCAGGCTTAATCAGAGTTATATACTGCTTTATCCAAAATAAAGGGAGCAGAAATATGAACTATGTTCTTTTCCTGCACTAAGTCTTGGGCTTTCTTTTCCTTGAGCCAAACAATTCCCTGGTCAACCTTTGAATGTGGAGATGAGGGGAAAGTGATGGCACCCCCTGATTTGGTTCAGTGTGTGAGTGGCGTTCACCCCTATCATACGGCTGATTCGATAGCATATGGCTCCTGATCAAATATCTGATGGGGAAAAAGAGAATAGGCAAGCATTCTCCAGGAAAAAAAAACATATCTTTATCTCCAGTGACATATGATATTACTATGGCACAGTTAAATGCTGAAATCTTTTCAGATGCAAGTCACAGTTGTAAGAATAGCTACACAATTTGCCAGTTCTACCCAATGGTAGAATATTGGAGGGGAGTATAGAAACCACAGGTATCTCCAAAATTATAGATTTAATAACAGGATATATATAAGAGTCATTTACAGATCTATGACAAGAGGTAGAGAGGCAGGCTTGGAAGGGGACATTGAGAGTCCTGTTTTAAATAGAATCTTGATCCATCTATTAGACACTCAAGTGGAGATCTAGCTTCACTGTTAAATATATGAGGGTGGAGTTCAGGGCCAAGGATCAAAGCCAGAGAAATAAACCTGCTGTCTTCATAAAATAGGTGAGATTGAAAGCCACTTTCTCTGTTGATTTAGTAGACCTACCACCAAAGAACACAACTTAGAGTACATAAATAAAATGTAATTACTGCTGAAATAAAAGTTTTCCCCTGTCCATGGGCTTATGTAATTCTTTCTTTTAAAAAAGCACAATATGTATTCTTTAAGAGGATAATGAGATACCAATATACTATAATAAACATATTAATCAGGTAACCTAGTATCTGAAGCTTCAATCTTCTCAAACTGGACACAAAAGTATGTTTCAAATTTCTTTACTTTTGCTTTTTTGTTTTGTTTTGTTTTTTGTTTTTGTCATTTCAGGCAATCTGGAATCTTGAAGAGGACATTAATATTAATATTTTTGAAAAGAATATTATATGGCAGAGAGGAATCACTATTTGATATTGTAAGGGACTTAAAAAAGAAGGTAGCCGAATAACCATCTCTGTGAGTCAGCCCCTGAGAGAGCTTTTCCACAGGAACGGAATGACTCTAGGCAGTGACCCTGAATCCCTCCCACTCCTCCGTAGTAGACAAGAGCAAGCAGATGCCTAGCTGTGTCAGAGAGCAGACCGTTGTGAAAGCATATTCCCAAACATGGTTTGTTTGCCTAAGTCATTTATTCTGCTGATGTGTATTGATTTAGAAATTGTCGGTGAATGGTAATGCTTCACTGCTGAACATCTGGTTTCTATCATCCTTATTTTCTAAAATGTCACTTGTGGGGGAGGGGGCCCAAGACTACAGAGTAGGAAGACCCTGAACTCATCTCCTCCCAGGGACATACTGAATCTACACCTATACAGAGAGCCCTTCCTCTTAAAGAGAAACCAAGGGCTGACTGAACAGGTTCTGTACAGTAAACCATACAGGCACCACACAGGGAAGGGTACACGCATGGAGGCATAGCAGGGACGGGAGTCCCGTCCCCAAGGTCACAACCCTCCATAGAAAGGAACAGCACTGGGGAGCTCACACGTACTTGCCCACAGCGAGCCCGCACGGCCGAACAAAATGAGACAAAACAAAACTGAACAAACCACAACAACGTCAAAAAACCAGTGGTCTACAGGACAGCTATACTCTAAGTAAAGGAAATACATTTTCTAACCTTAGATAATCCACCACACAAGTGAGGGAATACTGGAACTCTCTCTCTGGAGTCGGACATTCTGGCAAGCGCCATTTTTTTTTTTTTTTTTTTTTTTTTTTTTTACCTTCCCTTCCACTTTAATAACATGGACAGAAGCAGGGTCCAGGTGCTGTCACCAGATTGCTAAGGCTGCCGTCACCACACTCCAGGCCCCTGACCCATATCAGCGCCAGCTGTCCTCCCAAGGCAGACCCCCCTCACGCCACCCCCATACCCTCCTTCCCACTCCAGCTGCCCCTCAAAGCGGGTGCTGCAGTGCACCCTGGGACATGCCATCCCAAGCCTGATTCTGCTCTCTCTTCCAAGGTGTTCCCCACCAGAATGGTGAACTCTAGGCCTCCCCAGCCTGGACCCACCCCAGCTCCAGCCATCCAGTGTTGGTGAGGATAGGGAGATAAGGCGACTGTCATACCCTGTTGGTGTGAATTCAAATTTGTGCAACCACTGTGGAAAACAGTATGGGGTTTCCTCAAAATAAGTTAAAAATAGAACTACCCCTATGATCACATCTGGGTATTTAGCTGAAGAAACAAAAAACATCAATTTAAAGAGATGTATGTACCCTTATATTCATTGCAATATTATTTCCAATGACTTTAGGATATGGAAGCAACCTAAGTGCCCATCGATAGATGACTTGATAAAGAAAATATGATCTATAGTATATAAATAAAATGGTCCCCTCCACTATATACCTTTAAATATCCAGTGTTTATAAACATGCATAAAAATATTGGTATCTTTGATCATTAGAACTGTAATACAACTTAAATAAAGGTAAATCTTTGATTAAACCAAAACGAGAGTCACACTATCGGTACATAGTCAGTGACTACTGACTGCTGGGTAAGCAACTTATTTTCTAACTGGAATTTTCATTCCAGTTCTAACATAGAGAAACTAGTTTCATGAGGATTTCTTTTAAAACTTCCTCCCTTATCTGAGTAGGTATGTCAACATAGTCTACATTAAATTCAGTATAGATTAGGCAATGATTCTCTTTTTATTTATTTATTTATTTTTGAGAGAGAGAGAGAGAGAGAGAGAGAGAGAGAGAGAGAGAGAGCGAACAAGGGAGGGTCAGAGAGAGAGGGAGATACACAATCTGAACTAGCTTTCAGCACAGAGCCTGATGCAGTTCCGAACTCACAAACCGTGAGATCATGATCTGAGCCGAAGCCGGATGCTTAACCGACTGAGCACCCAGGCGCCCCAGGCACCAATTCTCTTTAGCAAAAACTCAAAATTCATAAAGCTGAATATGTGATCTTTCTCCAAATAAACTAGCCCCAAAGGTAAATTTCTTTGCCAGTATTGTCTTCAATCACCCTGGCTTAAAAAAGTGTGGAACTACCTTGACTTATCCATGTCTTAAACTCCCAACACTTAGTAATCAAGTTTTTTTTTAATATATATTTTCAAAAGATAGGCATTTACTGCATACTGTGTACTTCAGGTGCAAAGATAAATACTATCATATTTGGTACTTCATGAATTTGCAATGCTTGCATTTACTCCTTCATCTATATTTTTACTGGTGCTAAACCAAGCTTAACTAGCTTTCCTGACTCCACTCTCTCTCCCATCCAATGTATCCTGACAACTGCTACCAGATTAATCTCAGCAAAAACAGTTTGCATATGTTATAGTCATTCTCAAAAATATGCACTCATTCCCCTCTTTCTGCAGAATGAAGTTATATGTCCTTACTGGTGTTCAAGGCCCTCAGCAATATGTCCCCCTCGCACTCTGACGGTCTCTGGCCACTCCCCCAAACCTTCTGTTCCGTCCAAACTAGTCTACACAACACTCCTCCCACACAAAGCACTTATATCTCTACTATCAAGCCTTAGTCCCCACCATTTGCCTTGCCTGCAATGTAGACTTTCCTGAACTAAATGTATCTAAGTAGAATAAATAATACACATTTAAGAATACACGATATTTATAAAACTTTAGAGGTATCTTTAAAAAAAAAGAACATTAGCCACTTACTGAATAAAACTATCTACATATAACATTTAAGTGTGTATCCCATTCTTCCAGTTAGGTTATACATAGCTTCCTAATTTTGAGATACATATAGAACCTAACTAAGGAAATAGAATATATATTTCAAAGCCATGTAGATATATTTTTTTAACAACCTCCCTCTACTATGCACAACATGTGGAAGTAGAATTTAAATACAGTAAAACCTTGGTTTGCGAGTATAAATCATTCCAGAAACATGTTTTTAATCCAAAGCACTTGATAATGAAAGTGAATTTCCCCATACAAAATAATGGAAACTCGGGTGATTCATTTCACAACCCAAAAATATTCATATAAAAATGACAATACTGCAAGAAAATACAAAATAATAAAGAAAATACAAGATATAAAGAAAAGTGAACAAATGAAAATTTTCATGGTGTGCGGGAGACAAGAGAGAAGGGCTATTGTGTAGAATGACTTTCCCTACCACTAACACAATCACTGCCATCTATTGGCTCAGTGGAATCTTTTCCCCCAGGGGGGCCATTGTACATGCTCCCATGGATGCTGACTACATTACAGTATTGATAAGCTCTTGTCAGCGACTGTATTTAATGTAACTGGCAGTAAGACAGCAGAGGAAAGGGTCTGCATCTGCAGGCAGCCTGACCTAGAATGAAGCAAAGCATTCCTAAGCTTACTGGGTAGAAAAGCAAAGGACTCTCCATAGGTGCTTTGAAGTGACAAAAAATAAAGCAGTGCCAGTTGTGGGCACCTTTCAACATTCTAAAAAAAGCACTGATTTCTGTCAAACTCTGAGGCCTGAGACCGAGCATCATCTGAGCACAAGAGAGAGAGAGAGAGACAGAGAGACAGAGAGACAGAGAGAGAGGGAGAGAAACCATTGGCTCACCTGTGATCATGTGACATTTGGCTTCACATACCACTCTTATTTCAAGACATCACTTATTTACCAAGTTAAAATTTATTAGAAATGTTTGTTTGTTATGTGGAACACTCACAGAACAAGTTACTCATAATCCAAAGTTTTACTGTACATAGTAGAGAAAGTCTTTAAAATTTTATACGCCTCAGGAGCCTAGGTGGCTCAGTCAGTTGAGCATACGACTCTTGATTTTGGCTCAGGTCATGATCCCAGGGTCCAGGGTCATAGGATCAAGCCCCTTGTTGGGCTCTGTGCTGGTGTGGAGCCTGATTAAGACTCTCTCTCTCCTTCCCTCTCTGCCTCTCCCCTGCTTCTGCTCTGAAAAGACAGACAGACAGACAGAAAGAAAAAAATGTATGTACTATGGATTTTTATCACAAATAAGATTCCTTATATTTTAAATCTTATTGTTCTTTGTGTAATTAAGCATTTATGCTTTTTATTGAGTTTGGCTTAGAGTTAATTATATAATATTAATTTACTACTGTGAATTAGAGTCCTTACAAAATACCATTACTATATTCAGGATTGTAGAATTTGGGACTAGAAAAGGGGTGACAGGTACTCAAACAGAAAAAAAAGACTTAGAGCCAGAGTGTTTCTGGAAGGCACATAGGAAGTGACATTAAGCAATATTAATACCTAACTTATCTCATAACTCAAGATGCGTATAACAACACCCCACAAATTCAAATAATGTAAAGATAATGTGTTGGGGCCGCCAAGTTTTCTGTCTGCCTCAGGCAAGGATTATCACTCTCCAGAGAGTGAACCAGCAAACAAGATTTGCATCTAGAGGCTGGAGATTGCCATTTCCTGGTCAAAATAACCTTGGCATCTGTCATGCTGGGCCAGACTGGAGTGGCCAAGGTGCACTAAAGATCAAAACTGTATTTTGGATTATTCAGTGCTAACTCCCCCCTTCCCAGTATTGCTGAGGCAAATCTGGGCGTTTCTTTTGATATTCATTTGACTCTGTTTACCTGGTAACTGACCTTGGTCAGCTGCTTTGTTTTCCCACCTTGAAACCTATATAAAAGACAGTTTTCTGAATAAAGCTCTCTCTTTCACCTGATCGGAGAACCGTGAGTTGTGTCTTTACTCTCTGCGTCTCCCTTTCCTGCCCCCTTTTCCTCTCCCTCCCTCAGGAGAAGGATCCACGAAGATTCTCCGCCCTGCCGGGCAAAACGGGTACCGCCAACTAACGCCAGGGATGAGCGGCCCCTGCCCGCAGGTTACGACAATAATGCATAGTTGTCAAAAATTAATATTGATTATCAGAATTTTAGTGTTGGTTTTTTTGGATGATGAGAAGAAGCCACTGGTCAATTATGCCCTAATTTCATTTCATTTTTTACCCTGTTTTTTTATTTCTTATTTTAGAGAGATAACAAGAGAGAGACTGACCCTGACCTCCATCCCACAACCCTGATTATGACTCAAGCCAAAATCAAGAATTGATGGCTCAACTAACCGAGCCACCCATGCCTGCCCTCCTCTGTTATTTTAGAACAAACAACTTAGAAATTAACCCTAAAGTAAGTTTTGAGTAAACAAGAATTGGTTTCTAACTTGGTCAAAAAGTTCCTTTATGTAGAATAATAGTAATAGCAATAATAATATTAACATTGATGATACAATTAGTTGGTAGAATGCTTACTATGAGACAAATTTTTTGAAGGCCTTTCCATGAATGGCTTATTAAACTCAGACAAAATCCCTATAAGGTGCATTTTGTTATCAAATCCCTTTTACAGATGAGAAATGAGATGCTCCAAGGTTAACAAATGTGCTCAAGGGCACAGTATTTTCTAAGCATAAATGTCTGACTCAAAGGCTTTGTCTTTATTTACCAAGCCATCCTATCTATTACTCTCTCAGAAATGGAGTCTTATTTCTATGGGAATATCTGGTTCACATCTCTAAAAATTGAAAACAGAGAAACACACTTTACCATTCTTTAGCTATCAAATATTCAATGAAAAGTTGCAAATCTCTGGAGCTAATAGGCCTAAAAAATCCTTTGCAATAGAAAGAGATGCTAGCAGATTTGTAAAATTCTTACAGCCTCTTTTTAAAATATTTATAATTTTAGTAGCATAAAATAGGCTACTACTTTTTCTAGAATGTTCAAACAAATGTGGTCATTTCATTTGACTCCCTCATTAAGTATTCTTATTAATTCCCCAGATTTTACTTTCTGCTATGTTAGGACTCATCACATTTGAAAACAGAAATTCAATCTGCCAAATACTCTTCTCTTTGTAGTATTTAATCAAATCAACAGAAATCATGCCAACACAACAACAACAACAACAACAACAACATCTTCAATCAGGAAATTGTTTCTGTGTCTCATTTCAGAATATATATATATACATATATAAATGTCTTCATGAACGTGCTTCCTTCCATGACCTCATAGGCATCATCCATCAGAAAGATTTGTAAAGAATAAAAATTTATCTTCTCAGCAACTCTACTGTATCTTAAATAGCAGCACCCTGGGGTGTCTGGGTGGCTTAGTCAGTTGAGTGGCTAATTCTTGATTTCAGCTCAGGTCACCATCCCAGGGTCTTCTGATCAAGTCCTGTGTTGGGCTCCACATTGGGCATGGAGTCTACTTAAGATTCTCTCTGTTTCTCTCTCTCCCTCTGTCACTCTCTCTCCCCATACTCCCCCATCTCTAGCTCTCTCTAAAACAAAATAAAATTAAATTAGAAAAAAAAAGAGCACCCTGTTAGAAACTCTTCCCAAACCACACCCCAGCTCTACTGCATTCTTCTCACCACAGCCAATATGTCACTTGCTTTGAATCACTTTATCCCTCTGGAGATAACCAGGATAGGTAATTGACATCATTGTCAGAGTAACTATCAAAGAACCAGTTAAGATGCCAAAATAATAGCAGATACAAACTGATTATACTAAAGCCATATCTAAGAAGAGTAAATTTAAATAGAATTGAAGTTGCAATCATCTTAGCAAGATGCAAACAAATGCAAATTATTGTTGTAGTTGTTTCCTGTGGCTGTGGAAGTACATTACTGAAAAGCTATCAAACAGGTGGGTTATTATCTATTTTAGAAAACCACGTATTGTGTATACATGAACCCAGAGGGCTGACACTTGACAATCGTGCCTAAATGAAAAGAAAATATAAGAGGGCTCAGTTAAGAGTTTTGATGCAAAAGAGCATATCGGCTTTTTTCCTTCTGTGGGGCACAACCAAAGCTTTCTATTATGTACAATCATTGGTTCAATTTTTATAACGCAGAAAAACTGCTTGACACAATTCACAAACTAAATTCACTATCTCTGTATCAAATAGAAATTTTATTTTCCAGTACAATTAAACTCGTACAAATAGTAATTGGTCGTCTGAACCAGGCTGGTGTCCTAACGACCTTCTCACCCCTCTGCACACAGCTCAGTGCCACTCATGTCCCATAAAAGCACCATCTGCCTCTGGTCCTACAAGCTCAAGGGATTTTCCAGCTCTGTCTGCCATCCTTGTTTACCCTCACTCTGGTCTAATTTCCAAAGTTCCCAACTGTTGCAACCTCTGCAGAATCTGTCACTCTTTTTACTCATGGCACAGTTGGGCTGTCTGTTGGGCTTTGGTTCCAGCTTCCTTTGCATAACTCCAGCATGCCTTGCTTCACATGTAGTCCCTAGTAGGCAAGTCCCTCCCAATACACCACTTCCCTGTCCCCAAGCCTGATTCAACTGCTCCCAAGGACAGAAGGGAAATCAACAGCGAAGGTCAAGAGTTAGTGCAATAAAAGTTACAATTTCCCAGTTTCTTTCAGAGATTTTTGAGAAAATAACATAAATAAGTACAAATTCAGCTGAAGATTCAGAAGCGTGGTTTTTATATCTAAAGATTTACAGGCACATAAAGACTCTGACCAGGATATAAATGGCAGACAGTAACTATCTAATATGAGGTCATATGACTGATTTGTTTGAAATATCCTTAGGGTCACCTGGCCACTGTACTTGGTAGAGCATGTGACTCGATCTCAGGGTTGTGAGCTTGAGCCCTACGTTGAGTGTAGAGATTACTTTAAAAAATACTATTTATATTAAACAAAAAAGGAATATCCTTAGAGAAGAACAATATTCTACCCAAGTGCATTAACCAACAGTGCAGATTAATTATGGTACACAACGACATAAATGTATTTGCTAGCTTTGTTCATGGTGGCTGGTTTGAAGCCCTTTTATCTCAGACTTTTTCAGGACCCCATGCGTGTAAAACAAGCTATAAAATGGAACCACTCAGAGCAAAGTTGCCCCACAGAAATAGAATGTGAGCCATATGTATAATTTCAAATTTCCTGGGAACTACACTTAAAAAATAAAAATGCAGAGATGAAACTCATTTTAACAAGCTATTTCATTTGACCCAATATTTCCAAAATATTATTTCAACAAACATATCAATAATATGTAAAATTATAATTAAATGTAAAAATTGTTGAGATGATATAAAAAACAGAGATCATTTACATTTTTTAAACCAAGCCTTTCAAATTTTAAACATCAAGCACATCTCTATTTGGACTAGCCATACTTCAAGTACCCAGGAGCTTCCCACGATGAGGGGCTGACAGAGAGGCTGCACAGCCTTAAGGAATGGATACTAGCAATTTCCTACAAAAAGAATTATTTCTGTAATGAGAATGTATTCCTTAATGAAAACAACATAAAATGGCGTGCTTATTAATATCCTGAAATAATTAAAAGGATTTTAATCTCACCAAAAACAAGTCTTCATTTTATGTGGTGAGTTGTCCAGTATCAACATGTAATCACAGGCTATCATTCTGAATTCTTATTGCTGCCGGATAAAAATTTGGGATCTCTCTGTTTAGGCATCCGTCTGGCTGGATATTCCACATAAATCTGTCCTGGGCTGCTCTATGGACATATGGCTCCGGGACAGGGGAAGACAGGTTAATGGAATAGTATATGCAGCGAAAAGAATGTATAACAACAAGGCATAAGAATTAGTGTATTTTCAATTCTCTTTGTAATTTCAGGGATGACATCATATTTTCACAAATTCTTGTTTCCTTAATTAAATTTTTATGCTCTCTTGTCTCCTTATGTCAAAACAGCTCTACAAATTTAATGAGAATTGATTTCATCATAAGGATTTTCTGAGTAGAAAGCCCCTACTTTTTAAAAGGTCATTTTAGAAAGCCTTAACATGTATAGGGAAAAAATACTAGCATTTTTATTTTAAGAAGCCAATAACCAATACAAAAATCTTTTCCTAGAATTCCCTGACCAACACCACAGTCAGGGATTCATTCATTCATTCATTCAGCCAGCATTATTCAAATAGACATCCTGTGCCATATGCTGTGCAGAGAACACATACACAACACAGGGCATTTCAGCTCATCCCTAGAAGCATATATTCTACCAGAAGTTTCAGACTGTGCACTGTCTATACTTATATATAAGAAAAGGATGCACAGATCATTTGGAAAGACATCAGAAAGGCACCTAACCTCACTTAAGTGGGCCAAATAACTCTTTAAGTAATTAACAGCTAGGCTGAGCCCTGAAGGATAAATAGACATTTTTAAAGCCAGAGAAAGGGAAGAGAAGGGAAAAAGCAAACTACTGCATAGGAAAACTGAGGTTCAAATGAGGCAGTTTTTCACGGAGCTTTAAGAAAATTTGTCTGGGTAGTCTGTTGGTATGAGGAAAATATGGCAAGAAAGAGGCTAGTGAATTAGGGATGCAGAAACCAAAGTTTGAAGGTCCTCATAGAGCCATTCCAAGGAAGCAGAGCTACTGTAGGGATTTACGTAGAAAGTGGTTTATTATATGATGCATTATAGAAATCACACTGGCTATCCCGTGGATATCACATGGATGAGATGCAATAGTAGGGTGAGGAAAGGTCATTGAGAGAATGGTACGCTCTCATACCTGGCAATTATCAGGACATCTAGTGATTGGTAATCAAAGGAGACTCCGATAATGATACCCAGGTTTCTTGCTCTGGCAGTAAATGGATGGTAATGCTATTCACTAAAGCAAAGGATCATAATAATAAATACAAAATCAAGCACTTGCTCGGTGCCAGGTATGTATTTGTTTTATATATTAAGCAAATTAATCTTCACAACAACCAGATGAAGTGAGTACTGGAATTATTCTAACTTTGGTCTTGTAGCAAAAAAACGTGGAAGGCTTAATAACTGGCCCATGACAACTCAGCTCAACAGATATTAGAGCCCAGGATTCAAAGGTAAGCACTTAGCTCCAGAGAGAGCAATCTAGATTACAACCTTGTAAATATATTGGAAATACAGAAATCATGTAAAGTCTATCTTCTGATATTTGGTTTTGGTCCGAGATGGTTTCAAAGAATGTCATATACTGTTGCCATAGTTTTGGAACCATTCCTGAGAAGCAATGCATGCCCAAAGGTATTTATTTTTAAAAACTTTATTCAACCAGAAATTGTCCAACAACATCTGAACCACTGCTCAACTAGCCAATATGATTTTGGAGGACATTTCATATAATTTTGATTTACATTTCATATAAAATTGATAAAACCTGATCACCCAGGAAGGGTTTTAATATTAAAAAATCTTCTGTTTCTGGGAGTCATTTCCATTTAAACTGTGCGTCAGATGAGTAGGTTACTGTTAGGGTGAACACAGCCCCAGTGTGCCCACTACAGCACTGGTTTATGCTTATTACCAGCAGGTAATTACCAATAATGCCTTAATTAACTCTCAGAGATATTCAGGTTTAGAAGATAAGTTAATTGGTAATCTATGGGTTGGACACACATAAAGAAAACATTCCTATATCTTAATGATGTGTGTATATGTGACTATGTGTCTGTATGTGAGTGGGTGTGCATGTACGTGTGCACACACATGGGGGATCTATCTCTAATTAGTGGCCCGGTAATTCCTTATTTTAACCAGGGTCCCTCTACCTCCAATCCCTCACCTCACTGACTTCCCCAGTCCACCTTTCTCAGCCTATATAGCTACAAATGACTCTCAAACCAAAACTGAAGGCTCCAAACCCTCTACAAGTGTGAGAACTAGGGGATTCAGACCGGCACACAGCAAATGTTCTCTCTTCCTAATTTTGGAACCAAGACTAGGGAAATTGAAGAGAAGGAAGTCACACAGATAAACAAGCAACAGACAGAAACCACAATAGCACCAACCACATCGAGGGCAGGAATCCAAGGAGCATTCATGCTGTGCTGCTACAGACAGAGCCTTCTGGTATGACAGGTGACAACAGTCATCCATCGCTCCTCAGGTGCCTAGTTAGATGGGATTCTACCCAGTGGTCCCATGGGCTCCATCAGACCCACCCTCAGTGTGTAGAATTTGTAATCCAGATGCCAAGAACTTGGACCCTTGAAAGGGGGAGGTGATTATATGGAGAAAAAAAATCTTTCCCTTGACCAAGGTAAGATAAAAATGTTATAAAACATTGAACCTTCTGGTGTTTACTGAAAGGGTTTTTTTTTTCATTTCCTTCACAGTTACTTTTCAAGAAGAAATAAAATTACATAGTGCTCTTACTCCCTGTTTACTCCCTCCTGTGAGTGAAGCCAACAGACTGTGACAGCAGCAAAGAGAATAGGAAATCTCAGCAATGAGTCACCTGGGTTACCATAAACTGGATCAGTGTACATACAATACCCGAGATGAGAGCTCTGTGTTTTTCCAGACCACCATCCTTCAAGGCAGAATGACACATTCCTTTCCATTTAATGTCAGCTGAACACAATGAATGAATGATTTATTTATTCTACAAATATTATTTGAGTACTTCCTTTGTACAAAGCATAGACATAGACATTTAGAAGACATTAGCAAAATGTCATATTGTATCTTCCAAATATTTCTGCACCTATAAATGCATCCCACATGTTTTCTTGGGATGTGAGGATGACTCCCTCCATCAAGAGACAAGAGCCTCTGATTTCAGCAGAAGGCATGCTGTGTGACTTTTGGGGTTAAGTTCTAAATGACCATATAGCTTCGGACTGACTTCATCTCTCCTGGAATGTACACCTAAGGAATCCTGAGTCAGTACCTGAGAAGTCTGGCTCCCCACAGTTGTCACACCTGACAGAGTATGAGGCGTGACTACAATGAAATCAAGGTGCCTAAGTAACCTCAGCTCTTCTAGCCTCAAGTCCGACTACATTCTGCCTGATGTAAACAGGACAAGCTCCTGCCCCTCCTGCCTGGTGATGACATTTATAAGGAACACAGATGAGTTAAGGCTGACAAGCAGCAGCAGGAACACCAGCCTGAGAACCTGGAGAATCTCCATGGAGACCTGGAAACAATTTTCCTCTTCCATCCTGAATCCTCATTAAAGGTTTCTACAGGTATGCACCACACATACATACACATACACACACGTACACACACACGTACACACACATGTACACACACACACACACACACACACACACCTTCCCATCTGAGGCCTCAAACATGTGACTGATTGAAGCTTCAGATGACTCCAGCCCCTAGACCTCATCTTGTCCAGTGGACACTGAAGGGAGCCAGTGGACACTGACACTGGTTGGAACGAAACCCTGTCATGTAGCATATCTTGGGCCAGAATAAATGCTCCTGTTTAGCTATCAAGTTTGGGGATGGTTGGCTATGAAGTATTGAAAAACCAGAACAATAAGAGATAGCAAAGACTGATTGGTGGCATTTGCTGATTTTTGTTGTGTGAATACTCCCACTGTGGCTGACTTCCATCTACAAATGGCTTAATGACTGATTCTCAAAATTCGGTATTACAAATTCTCACAAACCAGTGAGAACCAGCTCAAGTATAATACTGCCTGTCCTTGCACAGCTTACAATCTAGTAGGAGGGAGATGGGTGTAATATAGAAATTTATCAGTATAATTCACAGTATCGCTACAATAAAGGGAAAAATATCATAATAGGTACAGAAAAGTAACACAGTCAACATGCACTGATGTTAATATTTTTCATCAAATTGAGACCATAAGGGAATGTTCTTCAAAATTCTATAGCTAACATTATACTTAATAGCAAAGACTAAATGTTTCTCCCCCAAATCAAAAACAAGACCAGGATTTTCATTAGCATAATTCCTATTCAACATCATTATGGAGGTTCTCTAAGCAGACCAATAAAGTAAGAAGAGAAAAAGGCATACAGATTGGAAAAGAAGAAAGAAGTGTTTCTATCTGTACACAACATGCTGGTCTATGTGGAAAGTCCCAAAGGGTCCACCAAAGAAGCTACTCAAAGTGATAATTGAGTTTAGCAAGTTTGCAGAATACAAAGTCAATATACAAAAATCAACTGGGGCTCTCTAGGCTAGCAATGAACAATTACAAATTGGAATTGAAGTGTACAGAAAACTTTAAACACTTAGTTAAAATTTAAAATAAAAATAAGTGCAAGATTTGCATACTAATAACTACAGCACACTGACAAAATAAATTTTAAGTCGAATGAGACTATAAGCAAATATGTTATGATCATGCATTACATGATTTATATTGTTAAAATGTTCAATTCTCAGAGTGCCTGGTTGGCTCAGTTTGTTGAGTGTCTGACTCTGGCTCAGGTCATGATCTCACAGGGGTGAGATCGAGCCCCACACTGGGCTCCATGCTGAGTGTGAACCCCACTTAAGATTCTCCCTTTCCTTCTCTCTCTCTCTGCCCTTCCTCCTGTCTCTCTCACCCTCAAAATAAATGAGAAACATTTTTTAAGTGTTCAACACTCTGCAAACTCCTATAAATTGAAAAACTCCAGTTAAAATCTCAGCAGCATTTCTTAGGAAAATTGACAAGCTGATTCCAAAACTATGTGGTCACACAAAAGAAGTAGAAAAGCCAAAATCCTTGTGAATAAGAGCAGCAAATAAGGTAGATGTATGCCACCAGATTTCCAGACTTCGTATAAAGCCACAGTAATCAATACAGTATGGTATTAGAAGAAAAAATGAACACCTAGATCAATGGAGTAGAATTTAGCCTCCATTAATAGAGCCTTACATACACTATCAACTGATTTTCTATAAATGTGAAGTTCAAAGGATATTCCTTTCAAAAATGGCAGTGACAATCACAAATACACACACACACACACACACACACACACACACACA
>NC_043705.1:14822252-14844608 GCF_006229205.1 Suricata suricatta
CATGGACCTCAAGCATATTGTAGTATAGAGGTGGAATTTAAGGAAAGGTATTAAGCAGGCTGTGTTGTAGCCTATGGGCAAGCAATAAATTGTATCATTTATCTTGAATGTATCATAGATAAGCTGCTATATAACGATTGCCACTTCAGATAGCTGTGAAATTAGGTGATTAACTAGTTGTTACATAACCTTCTAATTTCTGTATAAGTCTAATTACATGAAATAGAAGTTGGTGTTTTGATATTTTGCTTTTCTGTTTGGAGTGTCATTATAACTACTGTATTGTAAATGATGGAAAATAATTGCATATGTTAAAAAAATAAATTGTGTTATATTAAAAAAAACAAATACGGACGTAAAAAAATATGTCATTCATGGTTTTTCCCTTCTTTTCCCATCTCATGATCCATTATTCTTCATAACTGGCACTGTATATTCTCACTCTACAAGCGGTTTACTGCAAGAGAGTTACTGGAAAACTGGACAAAGCTAAAGTAGTGTACCTATAGGAAATGTCAAAACTGACCAGAAAGGCTCCCTTCCAGGACAGAAATTGATCCAGAGAAAAAATTCTGGAGAGCAAAATCAAAACTTCAAAAAGGCAGCCACACTAGCTGCTTTTTGAAAGAGAGCTTTTAATTTTATGTCAATCTGAAGTGGCACCCCCAGAGATCCCACCATGACTGAGCATGAGTAAGCCAAGAGAAATGAAGCCCAAAAAGGAATCTGAGTAAAGCTAGGAGAATCAGTTTTAATATAATTGCAGTGTTAGTTCTAAGGAACATTTTCAGGAACATGCCCATGGAAGTTCAGATAGGGGAGACTAAAGAACAAAGCTCTACTGTGTTCCTTGCTTTGTCTGTCTTCTCAAAATGAATAACGAAAACTGTCAATACTGTAAGCCCCTCATCTGAATATCATAGTTCTGAGGATTCTCTGTTAATTGCTACATCAAGGAATTTCTACCATTAATCAATGCTCATATCTGAATTGACCTGAAAGAAAATGCCCATATTCAAAGTCACTGTGACAGTACAATGAGAAAGTACACACATTTTATTTTTTTTAAGTTTATTTATTTAGTTTGAGAAGGAGAGAGAGAAAGAGAGGAAGAAGAGAGAGAGCATATTGGAGGGGCAGAGGGGGGGGGGAGAGAGAGAGAGAGAGAGAGAGAGAGAGAGAGAGAGAGAGAGAGAGAGAATCCTGAGCAGGCTCCGCACTGTCAGCAAAGAGCCCAACGCGAGGCTCAAGATCAAACTGTGAGATCACGATCTTAGCCAAAACCAAGAGTCAGATGCTTAACTGACTGAGCCACCCAGATTCCCCAAAAGTACACACATTTGTAATTAAATTGTAATTCTCTAAAAACCTCTGAAGAAAATACTTTACTTCTATCTATGTGTACCACATTTCTACATGCATTTCTAATGTTTGGGATTCAACTTATGCTCAAAAAATAAATTTCTCTCAACTCTCAAATAATATTGCCCTGTCAGTTCTCTTGAGAAAATTTTGCTCAAGTTATGTGTGTAATATCATATTAGTAGAAATTAATACCCATGACTATTTAAGTCCCTTAAAATTATGATAAATATATCTTCTTCAATTTCCTTCATAAGTCTTCTATAGTTTTCAGCATACAAGTCTTTTATATCTTTGGTTAGGTTTATTCCTAGGTATTTTATGGTTTTTCGTGCAGTTGTGAATGGGGTCAGTTTCTTGCTTTCTCTTTCTGTTGCTTTATTTTTAGTATAAAAGAATGCAACTGATTTCTGTACATTAACTTTGTATCTTGCAACATTACTGAATTCATTGATCAGTTCTAGAAGGCTTCTGGTGGAGTCAATTGGGTTTTCCATGTAGAGTATCATGTCGTCTGCGAAAAGGGAAAGTTTGACTTCTTCTTTGCCGATTCTGATGCCTTTAATTTCCTTTTGTTGTCTGATTGCTGATGCTAGGACTTCCAACACTATGTTAAACAACAATGGTGAGAGTGGGCATCCCTATCGTGTCCCTGGTTTCAGGGGGAAAGCTCTCAGTTTTTCCCCATTGAGGATAACATAAACATTCCGTGCTCATGGATTGGAAGAATAAACATTGTTAAAATGTCATTATTACCCAAAGCAATTTACACATTCAATGCAATTCCCATCAAAGTTGCACCAACATTCTTCTCAAAGCTAGAACAAACTATCTTAAGATTCATATGGAACCACAAAAGACCCCGAATAGCCAAATCATATTGAAGAAGAAAACCAAAAGGGGAGGCATCACAATCCTAGACTTTAGCCTCTACTACAAAGCTGTCATCATCAAGACAGCATGGTACTGGCACAAAAACAGACACATGAACCAATGGAATAGAATAGAGGACCCAGAACTGGACCCAAAAGTATATGGCCAATTAATCTTTGACAAAACAGGAAAGAATGTCCAATGGAAAAAAGACAGCCTCTTCAACAGGTGGTGTTGGGAGAGCTGGATAGCAACATGTAGAAAAATGAAATTAGACCACTTTCACAAAAATAAACTCAAAATGGATAAAGGATCTGAATGTGAGACAGGAAATCATAATAACCCTTGAGGAAAAAGCAGGAAATAGCCTCCTAGACCTCAATCGCAGAATTTCTTCCTTGACACATCCCCAGAGACAAGGGAATGAAGAACAAAAATGAACTACTGGGACCTCATCAAGATAAAAAGCTTCTGCAAGGCAAAGGAAACAATCAAAAAAAACTAATAGGCAACCAACAGAATGGGAAAAGATAGTGGCAAATGGCATATCAGATAAAGGGCTAGTATCCAAAATATACAAGGAGCTCACTAAACTCCATACACAAAAAAATGAATGATTCAGTGAAGAAATGGGTAGAAGACCTAAATAGACACTTCTCCAAAGAGGACATCCAGATGGCCAACAGGTACATGAAACGATGCTCAGTGTCACTCATCATCAGGGAAATTCAAATCAAAACCACACTGAGATACCACCTCACACCGGTCAGAGTCACTAAAATGAACAAATGAAGAGACTATAGATGCTGGCGAGGGTGTGGAGAGATGGGCACCCTCCTACACTTTTGGTGGCAATGTAAACTGGTGCAGCCGCTCTGGAAAACAGTGTGGAGACTCCTCAAAAAACTATCGATAGAACTCCCTTATGACCCAGCAATAGCACTGCTAGGGATTTACCCAGGGGATACAGAAGTGCTGATGCATAGGAGCCCATGTACCCCAATGTTCATAGTAGCACTTTCAGCAATAGCCAAATCATGGAAAGAGCCTAAATGTCCATCAACTGATGAATGGATCAAGAAGATGTGGGGTGTGTGTGTGTGTGTGTGTATATATATATATATATATATACACATATATATA
Source organism: Suricata suricatta (assembly GCF_006229205.1). NCBI lineage: Eukaryota > Metazoa > Chordata > Mammalia > Carnivora > Herpestidae > Suricata > Suricata suricatta. Next base: position 14,825,631 of record NC_043705.1, read on the forward strand.
TACACAATGGAGTACTATATGGCAACGAGAAAGAATGAAATATGGCCATTTATAGGAAAGTGGATGGACCTTGAGGGTGTCATGCTAAGCGAAATAAGTCAGGCAGAGAAGGATAGATACCATATGTTTGCATTCATAGGTCTAACAGGAGAGACCTGGCAGGGGACCATGGGGAGAGGAAGGGGGAAAGAGAGTGGGGAAGAGTCAGGGACACAGATCAAGGGAGACTACTGAATACTGAAGACAACCATGGACTGAAGGGGGAGGGGGAGGGAGAGAGAGGGTGATGGTCATGGTGGGGGGCACTTGTGGGGAGAAGCACTGGGTGTTATATGGAAACCAATTTGACAATAAACTATTATTTAAAAAATATGATAAATATAAGCAGATAATACTATGTGCTCTAATTAGTCTCAGTCTCTCCGAGGAACTAGCAGCCAGTCTTACTTTTCCTAAAATGTGTTTTCTAAAAGCAATAATGAAGTATTGAGTTTAAAAAAAAAAAAAAGAAGGAAAGAAGGAAAAAGAAAATAAGAGGAAAGTGTTAGGTCTTTCAACTCCAGAATACAAAATAAAGAATGAAACCTTTGGTGAATTTAAGTAAAATTCAAAATTTAACTCATCCAATTTATAGGGTGTGTCTATAGAAATCTATTGTTTGATGAGCTGGCAAAAATTCTAGAATTTCAAGGGATAGTTCTGGTTTTCAGTTATATTGAGTAAATAGGAATAGGGGTAAGATTTTTTTATTGCTCTATGAATCCAGATTTCTTCATCAATATTTTCCATTTTCTTGCTCTTTAGTACGCAAGGTTTGTGTTCAGTCATTTAATGAATTGACTTCCACAAAAACTATATATAGGGGCCCCAGGGGGCTCAGTCAGTTGAATGACTGACCTAGGCTCAGGTCATGATCTCACAGTTCATGGGAAGGAGTCCCACATCGTGCCCTCTGCTGTCAGCGCAAACCTTGCTTCGGATCCTCTGTCCCGTTTTCTTTCTGCCTTCTCCTCTCTTCCTCCCTCAAAAATCTATCTATATGAAATCAATCAAAGCAGTCATTATATAACCCAATCTTCTATCTGGCCATACTAAATTTGGTTTGAGTTAAGGTGTAAATGTCTGAAAGAACCAGAAACTTTGGGTCAGAAAGTGGTATTACAAGCTAAAATCATGAAGCAGGAATACCTGTTAGTTCAGTTAGGAACACAAACCCACAAAGGCCAAGTGAGCACACAGCACTCCACTTGCGATTGGGGGTGGACTCCTTCCAAAACAACGGACTGTGATTCCCTTAGAAGCAGGGATGACAAAGTTTGATTTTTGTATCTCCAGTGTTAAGTGCTGCGCCTGGCACACTGTCGGTACTAAATGAAGTGTTCTGAATATATGAATACTTAAAATGTCTGAAACACTTACACATCTTCCACAACCAGCAAAGGAGATTGCAGACCTCAAAATCTTAAAAGAACTTACCATTTAAAAGCCAGGTCTTATTGATGTGCCTGGTTGGCTTAGTGAGTTAAGCATCCAACTTCCGCTCAGATCATGATCTCACAGTTTATGAGTTTGAGCCTCACATAGGGCTCTGTGCTGACAGCTTAGACCCTGGAGCTTGCTTCAGATTCTGTGTCTGCCTCTCTCTCTCTTTCTCAAAAACAAATAAATATTAAAAGCCTGGTCTCATGAATCACAGAAACAACTTGGGACTAAAGAAATCCATTAGGGAAAGAAAACAGATCTAGGTTTTTTCCTTCTGATATCTTCTATACTTCTCTTCTTATTTTCTCTTACAACTCGGTGGTCCACATAACCCATATCTTCTCATTTTTTTAATATATCAAGAACATAAGAAGAAAATATATTTATTAAAATTTGAAAGAGAAAAGTAAAAGGAAATTTTACCATTGAGTCCCTATGTGTCAGTCACCTTATAAACATATTTATCTTTAAAAGCACAATGTAAGATAGTGATCATTATCATTATTTTATAGATGAGGAAACTATAAGGCAAAAGGTTTTATCAATTTATCCTGAGTGAAACATGTGGTAAATAGTGGCAAGCATTTAAACTCAAAGACTTTCAATCCCAAATCTCATACTCTTTCTTTATCTCTTTTTGCACTTTTTGCAAAATAACTAGTTTAAGGAAATACTGCCTATATTGTAAATGGTTATTTTAAATAAGTTTATCACAGATTTTCTTAAGAAAGAATCTCCCTAAGTGAATTTACAATATTAAAGTTATACAAAAATTATTTAACAAATAAATTTTGCAAAACATGGATCATATGAAGTATACTATAATCAGGAACCTAATGCCAGTGGCGTTTCAATAATACACATATAGAAGAAAATAAACTGGAAGCAAAAACTTTAGGACCTATTAGCCTCTGCCATTGATTTTTATGTCACATAATAACATTCTTTAGGAAATTACTCTGTTTTCTAATCTTAAAATTTGAAAAAAAAAAAAAAGCTGATGACCAACCTGAGGTATTTGACCACTAGTTATTTTCTCATCTAACTTGATAAGTTCTTTAAAATATATATTGTCAAATATAAAATAATTAAAATTGACCCAAAAGTAAAGAAGGTTGAAGACAGGGATAAACAAGCAGCTTCATATCTTTCTCTAATGGGTACAAAAAGAAATTTATATATATTTTATTAGGAATGACCCTTTTAATTGATTTCCAGTTACATATTATGCAAAAATTACACTATTAAACTGCTAGACTGGTAATTTATTAGAATAGAAACTTAATACAGAAATCCAATTTTTTTCTAAAAGCAAACATCAAAGAATTCGTAAGCTCTAAGAAAAGAAAACGGTGAGAATATGGAGACTTCTATTGTTATTCATGGTAGTCTTCACAGTGAAAAATGGCATGGATATTATATCTAGGTTCAGTCTAAAATAATAACACTAAATGTATTTTTAAAATCTATTTCATTCATTCCTCTATATGGTAGAGCTATAGAGGTAAAAAAGAAAAAAGATTTAATTCCTGCCTACAGGGAGATCGCATTACAGAGGGAAGTGAGAAAAATAATTAACTAATAAACTAAAGAAATAGATCATAATAAATTCTTAGATCAAAATAAGGAAGGGGCACCTGGGTGGCTCAGTGGGTTGAGCGTCTGACTTCGGCTCAGGTCATGATCTCACAGTTTGTAGGTCCGAGCCCCACATCGGGCTCTGTGCTGACAGCTCAGAGCCTGGCGCCTGCTTCGGATTCTGTGTCTCCCTCTCTCTCTGCCCCTCCCCCACTCCTGCTCTGTCACTCTTTCTCTCTCAAAAATAAAGAAACATTTAAAAAAAATCATAGTAGATAAGGGTTTTTTTTAAATTAATATATGCATGGGGAACATTTAATGGACAGTTCATGTGAGGAACATTAAGAATAGCCCTCATACTAATGTATGAGCTGCCTCTAATCTTACATATGTAAGAATTTTTTAATTTAAAGGAAGTATGGGTACCTGGGTGACTCACTTGATTGAGAGTCCAACTCTTGATTTTTGCTCAGATCATAATCTCATGGTTGTGAGACTGAGCCCTGCATCAGGTTCCACGCTGAGCATGAGGCCTGCTTAAGATTCTCTCTACCTCTCTGTCCCTCTCCCCCACTCATGCTCTAAATAAATACCTAAGTAAATAAATAGATAGATAGATAAATGAGCAAATAATAAAATTAAAATATAAAAAACAAAAGTAAAAAATATTAAGTTTATCTAAAAAAGCCATTTTCATACTTTCTTATCTATGTGAATTAAAGTATAACCACATTAAATGTTAAAAAAAATTTTAAAAAGAAAGGGGCGCCTGGGTGGCTCAGTTGGATAAGCCTCTGACTTCGTCTCAGGTCATGATCTCGCAGCTCGTGGATTCGAGCCCCGCTTTGGGCTCTGTGCTGTTCAAAGCCTGGAGCCTACTTTGAATTCTGTGTCTCCCTCTCTCACTGCTCCTCTCCCACTCACACTCTATCTCTCTCAAAAATGAATAAATGTTAAAAAAATTTTTTTAAGTGTTACCACATTAAGACAATGTTTTATGAGTCATCAATTATTTGCATTGTGTTTTATTTTAAAATTTTTCTTCTTCTATTTACTTTTAGACCCCTTTCCTTCATTTCTCCCACCCTCCTCCACCAACATAGAAGTTTTGTTTTGGTTTTGGTTTTGGTTTTAGATTCCATATATAGGAGATATCATATGATATTTATCTTTTCTGTCTGACTGACTTTACTTAGTATAATACCATCAAGGTCCATCCTTCCTGTCACAAATGACAAGAGTCACCCTTCCATATGGCTGAATGAGTCCATTTTAAATACACTCCACAACTTTTTTATCCATTCATCCTTCAATGGACACTTACATTGTTCTCAAATCTTGGTACTGTAAACAATGATGCAGTGAACATGGAGGGTTTTCAAATGAGTGTTTAGTGTTTTCCTTGAATAAATACCTAGGAGTGCTGGGTCATATTGTACCATACTTACTCTTTTTAAGGAAATTCCATACTGTTTTGCACAGTGGCCATGTCAATTTACATTCCCACCCATAGTGCACAAGGGTCCCTTTTCTCCACATCCTCCCCAACGCTTGATATTTCTTGTCTTTTTAATAATAGCCATTCTCACAGATATAAGGTGATACCTCACTGTGGAGTTTTTAAAATAATTTTTAACTTTATTTATTTTTGAGAGAGAGAGAGGGTGCATAAGTAGGTGAAGAGCAGAGAGAGGAGGACATAGAAACCGAAGCAGACTGCAGACTCTGAGCTGCCAGCATAGAGCCCAAAGTGGGGCTCAAACTCAGGAACCCTGAGATTTTGGCCAAAGTCAGATGCTTAACCTACTGAGCCACCCAGCCACCCCCCATTGTGGGTTTGATTTGCACTTCCCAGATGATTAATGATGATGAGAATCTTTTTACATATCTGTTGGTCCTCTGTGTTTTCTTTGGAAAAATGTCTTTTCGGATCTTCTGACCATTGTTTAATCAGATTGTTTCTTTTTTGCTATTGAGTTGTATGGATTCTTTATATATTTTGCATATTAACCTTTTATCAAATACATGATTTGCAAATATTTTCTCCCATTTCATAGGTTGCCTTTTCAATTTATTGATGGTTTCCTTGGCTGTTCAGAAGCTTTTAGTTTGATGTACTGACTTGCTTATTTTCGCTTTTGTTGCTTTTGGTTTTCATGTGAGATTAAAAAAATAATTGCCAAGACTCATGTCAAGAAGTTTATTGCCTGTTTTCTTTTAGGAGTTTTACAATTGCAGGTCTTACATCAAGCCTTTCATAAATTTTGAGTTAATTTTTGTGTATGGTGTAAAATAGCAGTTCAGTTTTATTCTTTTGATTGTGACTGTCTACTTCCAACACCATTTATTAAAGAGACAGTCCTATCCCCACTGTCTATTCTTGGCTCTTTTGTCATAAATTAATTGACCATGTATGCATGGGTTTATTTTGGGAATCTTTATTCTCTTCCTTTGACCTATGTGTCTGTTTTTATGATAATATCATTCTGTTTTAATTACTATCACTTTGCAATGTAGTTTAAAGTCTGGGAGTGTGATGCCTCCAGGTGTGTTCTTCTTTCTCAAGATTGTTGTGGCTTATTCAGGTTCTTTTGTGGTTCCATGCAAATTTTAGGATTATTTGTTCCTATTTCTGTGAAAAATGCCATTAAAATTTTGACAAGGACTGCATTTCATCTGTAGATTGCTTTGGGTAATATGAATATTTTTACCATATTAATTCTTACAATTAATGTGCATGGAATATCTTTCCATTTATGTGTGTCTTCTTTAATATATTTCATTAATACTTGGTGGTTTTCAAGATATTGGTTTTATCTCCTTCGATAAATTTATCCTTAGGTTTTTTATTCTTTGGGATTCAATTGTCAATGTGATATTCTTCAATTCTTATTCTGTTATTTGATTATTAGTGTATAGAAATCCAATAGATTTATACTATCCTTGTCTGCAACTTTACTGAGTTTGTTTAGTTCTAACAGATTTCTTAGATGGTGTATTTAGGATTTTCTATATATACTATCATGTCATATGCAGGTAAGTTATAATCTTACTTTTTCCTTTCCAATTTAGATGCTTTTATTTCTCTTTCTTGCCTAATTGCTCTGGCTAGAACTTGTTCAATAGAAGTGGTGAGAATGGGCAACCTGAACTTTATCTTCAAGTACATTCCTTCTTTTCCCACTTTCTAAGAGTTTTTATCATAAACCCATGTTGAATTATCCCAAGTAATACTTCCTGCATCTACTGACATGATCATATACTTTTTATCCTTCATTTTGTTAATGTGGTATTAAACTGACTGATTTGCAGATGATGAACTATCTTTGTATCCCTGGAATAAATCCCATGTGATCATGGTGTAGGACTGTTTTAACTATATTGTTGAATTTGGTTTTTTAATTTTTTCTTGAGGATTTTCCTTCTATGTTCATCAGAGTAATAGCCTATGATTTTCTTTTCTTGTGACATCCTTGTCTAGTTTTGGTATTAGGGTCATAAATTGAATTTGGAAGAGTTCTCTCCTCTAAGAATTTGAGAAGTATTGGTATTAAGTCTTCTTTGAATGTTGGGTAGAATTCAGCAATGAAGCTGTCTGGTCCTGGACTTTTGTTTGTTGGGATGTCTTCTGATTAGTTATTCAGTCTCCTAATAGAAAGTGGTCTGTTCAGATTTTCTACTTTGTCATGATTCTATTAAGGTGGGCCATATGTTTCTAGGAATTTATCTAGTTCTTGGTTGTCCATTTTGTTAGAATAATTGTTCACAGTTAACCTACAAAGCAGTATTTTTTAATGCAAACTCATATACTTTATCTTTTAATGTTTATTTTTGAGAGCACAAGCAGGGAGAAGCAGAGAGAGAGGGGGACAGAGAATCCAAAGCAGGTTCTGTGCTGAGAGCAGAGACCAAAGCAGGACTCAAATTTGCAAACCAAACCATGAGATCATGACTTGAGCCAAGGTCGGTTGCTCAGCTGACTGAGCCACCCAGATGCTGTACAATACTGGTTTCATGAAGATAATTCAGTGATTCATGATTCATAACTTACATACAACACCCAATGCTCGAAAAAGTTCCCTCCTTAATATCCATCACCCATCTCGTTCATCTCCCACCCACCTCCTCCGTCAACCCATAGTTTGTTCTCTATCATTGAGAGTCTCCTGTGGTTTGTTTCCCTCTCTTCTTTTTCCTCCGTTTTCCAAATGTTCATCTGTTTTGCTTCTTAAATTCCACATGTAAGTGACATCATATGGTATGAGAGAGAGAATCGTAAGCCGACTCCATGCCCAGTGCAAAGCCTGACATGGGGCATAATTCCCTGACCATGGGATCATGACCTGAGCCAAAATTAAAAGCCAAACACTCAATTGACAGAGCCACCAAGGCAGCACAGTGCTTTTCAATTATATGAAAATAAACTAAAGAATATATTTCTCAAATGCATTTATGTGATGTACGGTATGTCTCCTTCCATTCCCCACATGCCCAGCCCTGATAGGAAAGCCTACAAGGGTATCTGTTCTAGAGAAGGCTTCAGAATGTTTGTCACAACAGTGGTCTAGGCAGCCAAGCAGCTGGAGCAGTCTAAAGAAATGAATGCTATTGCCGTTGTAGGAGACCAATAATAGACCCACCAACTGGAGTCTCAGGAAGGCAGCTGTGGTATATATACCAAATAACAATAGTGGGACAATAATATCTATGACATAGAATTGTTTGGATGATTAAATGAACAAAAACAAAGTTCCATATAACTTTGCCTGGATACATGTTTGCCCCACAAATCAACATTATTATGAGTCAGGCACTTTTCTACACTCTGTACAAAACAGATAAAAACCCACCTCACCACCACCATCTTTCACAAAGCTTAAGGTAACCAAGGAGTATTTTCCAAGTTCATTCAGTCATTTCTTCAGTCATTCATTCATGTATTTATTCATCCAATGTTTTCAACAAACCATCTGATTATCCACCATGTGCCTAAAACTGATCTTTGAAGAGTATAAAAAAACAACCCCTCTAAAGAACACTTTTACTCAATCAGAAATGACAGAAATAAATACCACTATGATAAATGTGTGAGGCATTATTATATAGGTAAATACAAACAGCTATAGAAGTACAAGCAATAGGGAGCCTTTTTAAAGAAATGAATTTTAACCTGAAATTTAAATACATAATGTATTTCTATTTTAAAAGACTTGGCAGATATGAATATTATTTTAACTTATTTATTTATTTAAAAAAATTAATGTTTATTTATTTTTGAGAAGGAGAGAGACAGAGTATGAGCTGGGGAGGGAGACACAGAATTCGAAGCAGACTCCTGGCTCCGAGCTGGCAGCATGGAGCCCAATATATGGGGTGTGAGATCATGACCTGAGCCTAGATGGAGCCACCTAGGTGCCCCTGAATATTATTTAAAGGGTCGTGTCCTTTCTCATTTTTAACAGAAATTTTGTTTCACTTAATTATTTTTGCTTACATTTTATTGAATGTATACTATACACTATACCTCAATGTATGTACAATATCCCTTGAGCATATTTGGTGAGTAACTCAGGGGGGTACAACTATCACTTGCCCAACCGTATATTCTCTTAAGAAATGTTATAATTCAGAATTGGTTCTGGGAATGCCTCACAGGTTTAATTTAATTAGAACAGATCTGACCTTTTAATAGTATTAACATATAAACTTTTGTCCCTATAGTCTGGTCTGTTTATTATAATTTCTGCCTGAAGCAAAGCAAATTGATTTCCAATTACCAGTTTATAAAAGTGCCAAGTCATCTCTGTCACATGACTGTTTTCATCCAAGTAGCATAAAAATTGTACAAGTCAACTCCAGTAACTGAAGCATCAATTAAAAATTTGCAGATTATAAAGAAAGACCCAGGAGATATATGTGAAAGCACCACTCATGATTGCAAAAGAGAACCTGAAAACAAAGCTCCTGGAGAGATGTGGCTCTAAAGTGATCCATGACTGTAAATAACTGGCATATTTTGGTATTATTTCCATAGATAAGAAATTTCAGATTTCATTATGAATAAACAATTTCATAAATTTGAATAAACTACACATGTATACATAATAGTACACAGAGATATATGTACATGTATATAACAATACACATGGGTATGTGTACAGGTACATATAAAACACATAGATATGTGTACATGTTTATATAATACACACAGATATGTTTATCATGTACACATATCTATGTATATATGTGTATCATGTACATATATCTATGTGTATAGTAAACACACTATACTATATAGTATGTATACAATATACATGTGTATACTATATATGTACGTACACTATGCATACTATATATATGTATACATATACATATATATAATATATATACTCTATATGTACTATGCTATATATATACTCTATATACCATATATTACACTATATACACTATATATATACACACTATATATACTCTATACACACACATGTATGTGTATGTTGTGTGTATATATGATTATTTTGGGAAGAGTATCATAATTCCACTGAGTAAGTGACCTGTATCTCAGAAACTCTAAAGGACTTGAGTGAGAATTAAGGAATTTTATATATTAATAATTGAATGCTGTGTAGATCAGATAGAATTAGAATCACTTAAGAGTATCAGAGACCTAAAATAATAGTGGTTAAGGCAAGAGAGAATCATTGCTTAATAAACTGGAGGAAAGTGGTAGCTCTGGTCCATGGAGTCTTTAGGAATCAAGGTCCCCTCCAGCTCTCTGCTTTACCACCTTTAGGGTTTAGTTCTCATCTTGAGGGTTCACAGGGACGTTAGAACTCCAGGAATCAGATCCGTGTTTCAGACAGCAGGAATTAAGAGGGGTTAAAAAACTGAAGGAAAAATAGGCTATGACATATCCACAGAAGTCACCACATGTTTACAATTAGTCACAGAGTCATTCCTGGCTGCAATAAAGACAGAAAAATGTTCATTTGATTCTGACGTTTGTCTACTTCTGCCAATACATGGGATCCTGTGACTCGGGGACAAGGGCAGAATGGACACCTAAAGGTCTCCTGCTAGTTCCTGACATACCATTTGATTGATTGGGCTATTTAAAAATACTTGGGTAGTATCAAAGTAACCCGAAGACTCATTATTTACAGACAGCAAACTAAGAAGACAATACTGCGAAATGGCCAAATTAAGAAATAACAAAGTGAAGAATTAAAACCAACCTTCCTGAGGCTGAAGTTAGGAGGGAGGGGGGAGGAGAGAAAATAGTATGTTCTCAGGGCATGAATAAGAAGGACAAGGAAGGAATATATTGATCATTATCAGCAGGGGAAACAATCAGATAAAGAACAAAAATCAAACCCAATTAGAGAAGGAAACATGGAACAGAGAATGTTTGACCAAGACTCTTAGTGCTCTAGAAATTACCTAAATATAGATTGCCTAAGTTCAAATTTAATTTTTAAGTCAAAATAATACGTAAAAAACCCCACCTTTTTTAGAGTTTCCTTAATTTAAAGTGAAAACAGTTGCTAGGACTTCTAAAAGGTATCCGAACACCTTCCCCCTTTTTTTAATGATAAAATCCATCCCTTATACGATTTCAAAACTTCATGGGGAAAGAAACATTTTCATTCAATAACATTAAAAATTCTATCACAAATAAGTAAATAATGGAAGACAGTGACATAATGAGTAACTGTGAAGTGTTTCCAGAACCAGAACTTGTAGGAAAATAAGGAAGCAAACAGGCAACACAGGCTTAAACTAGGGAGTAAGAGACAGGAATGCAGCAAGAGAAGCCACTGAGCAACCTTTAATTGGTGCAAGATATAAATGATTCATTTGTATAGGAAACACTGCATAGCTTCCAGTCTACCCAAGACTACTATTCTTTCCCAAATCCTTTCCCAATTAGATTGAAAAGAAAGAAACCATCACTGTTGAGTAGCTGGTCATCATGTATGGAAGGTTAGCCTGAAGTCACATTTGGAAACATATTTCAAACCCCACAAGTTTTAATGTCAAAAATTCGGTGTTACAGCATAATTCAGATCAAGCACTAGAAATCAGGAAACAAACTATGGATGTGTAAGATCCCCTATAGAAAAAAGAATTCCAAACTATAAAATAAGACCAATTCCCAGGACTGGAGACCCCAACAAGGGGAACCCCATCTCCAGTCCTTTGAGTGGTAGGGGTAGTTCACCAAAAAAATTATTTTAAAAGTGTAGAATTATTTTAGTGATTCACAAAGCCTGATAACTACAAAAAAGAAAACAGAAATTTATCTTCACCAATACCAGACAAGTTGACAAATAAGCATTTGTCCTTGTTTTTAACTGTATCATCAATTTGAAGGGGTAAAATTGATTATCTTGTGATGATACCAAAACTTAGTATTCGGCTTTATGTGCTACTGATTCATTAAAAATGAGAAAATAAACTATTATTCAATAGGGACTACCTTGCCAAATCTTTTCCAAAATTAAATTTGTTAAGTTAAAAGAATAAAAGCAGTTAAAGAATTTCTTTAAAGGTGGTAAAATTGGGCGCCTGGGTGGCTCAGTTGGTCAAGCATCTGATTTTGGTTCAGGTCATGATCTCGTTTATAAGCTTGAACCCCGCTTTGGGTGAGCCCAGCTACTCTCTCCCTTTCTCTCTCTCTCTCTCTCTTTCTCTCTCTCTCCCTCTCTCTCTCTCTCTCTCTCTCTCTCTCTCTCTCTCTCTCTCTCTCTCCCCCTCTGCCCCTCACTCGCTTGCAGCCTCTCTCTCTCTCTCTCAAAGAAGTAAATAAATAAATAAATAAAAGTGATAAAATTGCTTGGGAAACATTGAGCCAATATTGAACCAATATGATAGAATGTTACATTCTTTTAAATGTTTTATTTATTTTTGAGACAGAGAGAGATTGAGCTTAAGGCAGGGAGGGGCAGAAAGAGAGGGAGACACAGAATCCGAAGCAGGCTCCAGGCTCTGAGCTGTCAGCACAGAGCAGGATGCGGGGCTCGAACCCACAAACCACGAGATCATGACCTGAGCCGAAGTCCGCTTAACCAACTGAGCCACCCAGGTGCCCCTAGAATGTTACATTTTTGTAGAAGATCATTCCAGCTGAGTAGTACATCTCCATATTTATGTTCTTTTTCTGCATAACTGAAAAGACATCTATTTTTAATGATTGATATTTTAATACACATAATAAAAAATTTATCTTCCATGATTTTTCAAGTAGAAGTTAGGAAAGTGGTCAAAAACAATCTTCTCTTATCATCTCATTCTATCTTGAGATCTCTAATAGAACCCTAAAATTAAGATATTGCTGAGATTTTAAAAACAAGATTTACCTTTACACAATTATTTTAAAACTTAGCCACAGAACTAAGACAAGTTGGGAGTAACATACTAGTAATAACATATCATCTGATTTATTGATATTCCTGTCAAAATAAGCATAAGGCTTATTCTATCAAAAAAAATTAAAAATCAATGTTGGCTGGAACATTCCTGTCATCTAGCATAACTTTGACTCTGAAATCAAGTTTTTACTATTCTATAGGGAATTACAGGGCAAAACCAAAGAGACTAGATGAGAAATAAGTAATCCCAGATAGAGTTTCAGAGAATACCCTGACTGCAGAATTGTGCAACACAATCAAGTGAGCATAGGAAGAAAATATTAGAAAATATTTGCATAAAATATAGTTTAAAAGAGGGGCACCTGGGTTGCTCAGTTGGTTAAGCATCCAACTTTGGCTTAGGTCATGGTCTCGAGGTCAATGAGCTCCAGCCCCAAGTCAGGCTCCATGCTGACAGCTCAGAACCTGGAGCGTGCTTCAGATTCTGTGTTTCCCTCTCTCTCTGCCCATGTCTCCCTCATGCTCTGTCTCTCTTTCACTCTCTCAAAAATAAACATTAAAAAAAATTTAAACTATATATATAGTTTAAAAGAAATGAAGTTTTACTGGTATTTAAACTATGAATTGACAATATTATAGGTATCAAATATACATGTATTCTAAGCAGAAATTTAAAACATTTTTGATAGAGACATGCAGTCAAAAAATTTAGAGGCCATGGCTGCCTGGGTGGCTCAATTGGTTCAGCATCTGATTTCATTTCAGGCCATGATCTCGAAGTTCTTGAGTTCGAGCCCCACATCGGACTCTGTGTGGACAGTGAAGAGCCCACTTCGGATCTTATGTAGCCCTCTCTCTCTCCTGACCCTCCCCCACTTGCATGCATGCGCACCCTCTCCCTCTCTCAAAAATAAGTAAACATTAAAAAAAATTTTTTTTAATTTAGAGACCCCCAAATTAGATGGCTGGATGGCCTTTCCTAATTTGCAGTTTTATAACTTCTCATTTTAAGATCTTCCCTTAACTTCTCTGATGAAAAGAAACTGAGGAACACGAATCCAGTGTGGTGTGATAGATAAGGGAATGATTACAGACTGCCCGGGATAAGGCAGTAAGAAGGAGAGACCCGCTGGGGAGCATGCAACCTCACCCCAGGGGAACGAGCGACTCAGCTCTCCATGGTTGCTGCTCTGTATATTCAAGGACATGTAAGAGAATCCAGGAATTTAACATTGATGTGAACCTTGATGAGTTTTGAAAGACAATACAACAAAGCAATATGGTAATGATATAACTGCAGGCTGCCGTTTTGTTCTGGAATAGTGGTCAAGGGCATGAAGTGGAAATTCAGGGAGAGGGATCTAGAGGTTCAGCAAACAACTCTATCACCAACTATTTGTTTGACATGGTTGGTTCAGTTCCTACTCGGGCTAAATGTGCTTCTCATCATTAACATGGGAATAGCAGTAGAGTCTGCCTCACTGAGTTGCTATGGGGGTTAAATGAAGAAATACATGCAAGCCACATTAGCATCATACCTACTACATAGTAAATATTCTGTAAATCTCAGCCAATATAATAACAACTCACTCTCTATTATGTGCCAAGCACATTCAATTATAATACCTGATTTAAATCTTTCCACAAACCTGTAAAAAGAATCTAATCTGTATTACAAAAGAAGATAAGGAGACTCAAGGTGAAATAAAAGATGCCCAGGGTCACGAGTAGACTACTGGGCACAGGTGCTGGGCTTCCCACCCTGACCATCTTTCCTCGTCCACAGTTTCAAGCTCTGCATATCAATCTATTCCAATCAGACACAGATGCTCATCTGTAAAGCTGGCATATTCTGTCTTGGACAAACACTTGAGTAGTTCCAGACCATGATTTCTTAGTTCTATTAAAAAATAAAACCAAACCAATGCACTTTTCTCCTTTATGATCTGAAAACCCCACATACAATGGAAAAGAAAACTATTGTTTTCAAAACTTTGTGTTACACTCAGCTTGAAACCTTTACTGACTCATGAAAGAAAATTAAAACAAGGATTCTGCAAAGAAGTAAACAGACCAGGGATACCTGGGTGGCTCAGTCACTTAAGGAACTGACTTTTGGTTTTGGCTCAAGTCATGATCATGCAAGATAGTTTAAGCCAAAAGTGTGATTTATGGGGTGGGGGGCACCTGGGTGGCTCCATTGGTTAAGTATCTGACTTCAGCTCAGGTCATGATCTCATGGTTCAAGAGTTCAAGTCCCATTTCTGAGCATGCCTGGGATTCTCTCTCTCTCTGCCTCTCCACCATTCACCCTCTCTCTGATTCTCTCAAAATTAATAAATAAACAAAAAAAATGTTTAAATGGGTGATTTATGGTGGGGTCACTAAGTCACAATGGTCAGTTTATGACCTCTGGGGCACTTGAAGACCAACCTCAAGAAAAACTTTGAATACGAAGCCTTGAGTAGGTGTCACTGGTTAGCAAGACCTCACCTACATTGTCATGCATTGTTGCTACAGGAATTAAGCACTGGCCACCCAGCTCCATTAAGAAAGGACAATGGAAGCTTGAGCCTGGTTTCTCCTAGACCCTGCACTCTGCAGGTTACTTCTGCGGGTTTTAATAGGTATTCGCTCACTGTAATATACTGGTACCATGGATACAATAGCTTTTCTGAGTTGTGTTAGTAGTTCTAGTGAATCATTAGCTCTGAGCGTGATCTTCAGGACCCATGAACTTTGTGGCTTTCCTTTTACAGGAAAAATTTGCCAATTCCAAAATGTCAGATGGAGAAAATATATTATTCTCAAGTTAATAAAATATATCAAGTTTTTACAGAATTCACATTCTTTATTGTTTTTAACCTATTAGCAAGCTTTCAAAAAATTTTTTGGTGGTTTTGCAAATTTGAATCCCTGAAACAAGACCATTTCATAAGGAAACAGCAACAAGCCTATCTATTTTCCTGAACTGACACAAAGTCTGTTATATTTTCAACATATTTAGAAAAACCATAAGAAAGAGCAGTAGGGTGCATTCTAAAATGTAAATGCAGGGAGTCTGGGTGCTCCATCAGTGAAGTGTTTGATTTTGACTCAGGTCATGATCTCATGGTTCATGGGTTCAAGCTCCACGTCAGGGTCTGCACTGACAGCTTAGGGCCTGGAGCCTGCTTCACATTCTATGTCTCTCATACTCTCTGCCCCACCCCTGCTTGCATACTGTCTATCTCTTTCAAAAATAAATAAACATTGGGGCACCTGGGTGACTCAGTTGGTTAAGCATCTGATTTTGGCTTAGGTCATGATCTCATGGTCTGGGGGTTCAAGCCCCATGTTGGGCTCGGTGCTAACAGCTCAGAGCCTGGAGCTTGCTTCTGATTCCGTGTCTCCCTCTCTCTCTGCCCCTCATCTACTCATGCTCTGTCTCTCAAAAGATTAAAATTTAAAAATAAATAAATAAACATTTAAAAATAAATAAATAAAATAAAATGTAGATGCATTTTCTATAGTGGCCAGCAGCTGCTAAGATTTAGCTAACAGAAATAGTCAGAATGAAGTGAACCTGTCCTTTGAGTGGCCTTTACTTTATTTAGCTCACATAAAGCTCAAGACAGATTAATAAAGCTACGTGCACTTACTGCACTTTCTTATTTTCAATATAAAGATAGTGTTCCAATGATACTTTTATAAAATAAAAAACCAAATTCAGACCTAGCAAAGACTTGACTCAAATGTATTATTTCAATGAGGGGAGGGAGACAGTTGCAATAGGGAGAAAGCTCTGATGTGCAAGCTTCTCCAAAGGCAAACAAAAAGGGAGGAGTAGATTATGCTAGAAAGAACCAGCAGTGATGTACTAGGCATGGTTTTCCAGAGGAAACAGAACAGTAGGATGTATAGAGTTACACAAGAGCAAATTGGAGAAGTGGGAAAGGCAGTCTGAGTCAGAAGGCCTAAGAGTCAAGGGGCCCCTGGTGTACGTCCTGGTCGGATTCCAAAGCCCCACAAACAGGAGCACCTGTGTCCAAGGGCAGAGCATGGATGTCTGAGCTCAAACGAAGAGTACAAGTTATCCTTGCTCTGCCTCTTCGTTCTAGTCAGGCCCTCGGGGGTCAGATGATGCCCACATGCACTGGTGAGGACAGACTTCCTTATTCAGTCTCCTGATTCAAATACTGCGCTCTTCCCAGGATGATCTCCTGGAAACATCCAGAAATAGTGTTTTACCAGCTCTCTGGGCATCCATCCCTGAACCTTGTCAAGTTGACACATACAAATAATGATGACATGTCACAAAGCAGGATGAATGAGGGTGGCATGATCTGACTACAGGTAAGACACTGTTTTACCTCCTGGTCAGCCAATCCTCAGGAAAGGCTGTGCGCTGGCTCAAGCTGAGAGTTGGTCAAAGTTCAGGGGCCCAGGGGAAGGAGGGATATGTCAAGTTTGATCTACAAGTATTTTACTCTAAGTGACCTTTGGGGACCAAATGGTTTAGCTAATCACATGTCTGGCCTTGTCACAGGGGCATTCATGAATCTTTCTTAAGTCATACAGGGTAGGATATTTCTTTGTGGTAAGCCGTATTACAGACATAAAGATGGTGTGTGTGGGGGGGGGGGTATTTCTTAATCCTCACTGTATTCCAACATTATGGCCCTATGCAGCATTGTCAGATCACACAATTAACAAGAACAACAAAATCATTTAGGTCATGTGGTGCTGCATAACATTGGCAATATCGTCAGTGAAAGTATTGGGAGAAGAGATTTCATTTTGGGGTAAAGGCCAGATATAGAAAAATGGTGCTAATAATGCTTTAGCCTAACGGAATAACTTCAAAGACACTTTAGTATTAATTCATTTCAGGAGTGGAAATGTCCTGTCAAAATAAGGAGAAAATAAGCTTTATGTTTTACTGATGCAGCAGGAAAAACTGAGCTTCTAGTGGATAATCACACAGAAAGGGTGGTGACTGAAAGAGAGGGGGCCTATTGCCTGAGTATCCCCCACTTAGTTCAAGGGACCAGCTTAGAACAAGAAACTGCTAAACTTTACATTGTTTTCTTACATTTATTTATATTTGCAAATCAAAGGATGTAGTAAGGTGAATTTTAGTAACGCTTGATTTGGAGAAAATCATATATCATATTTCTACCTAATCATGCAAATCCTCATATGAAAAATAAAGATCAGTGACCATGTGCTCTGAGCCAGACCCTAGTCTAGGGGTGGAGTGTCAGTGTGAAGAAAGATAAAGCTCTGACTTTGTAGTGTTTCATTTCCGGGGGAGGAAAAAGAAAGAAAAAAAAGAAGTCAATAAAGAATTACATTATTACAGTTATTAGTTGTTATAGATCATTGAATTGTGCCCCCCCCACACACAAAATTCAAAGGATTCATACTGGGAATCCTAACCCCCAGTACCTCGGAGTGTGACTGATTTGGGAGACAGAATCCTTAAGAGGTAGTTAGTTAGGTTAAAATGAGATCATTAGGGTAGGTCCTAATCCAGTAGGACCAGTATCTTTATAAGAGGGAAGCTGAACACAATGGAGATACAATGAGATGGAGATGGCCATCTACGGTCAAGGAAAGAGGCCTCAGAAGAAATGATCTCAGAATTCTTAGCCCCCAGAATTGTGAGAAAATTAACTTCTGTGGTTTAAGTCACTTCACTCAGTCTGTGTGGTACTTTGTTAGGGGCATGCTAGCAAGCAGTAAGGAAAAGTGTGATGTGGAAAGAAAGCCATGATGTGATAGAACATGGTTGATGGAAAGAAGTTTGGCAGGGAGGTGGCATGGCTTGGTCTGAAAAGTCCGAGGAGGCCTGTGTGAAGAGATGACATTGCAAAATGAACAAATCAAACCAAACGCAGTGCAGTCACATTGCTGGGAAAGAAGACTGATCTTAAAAGCCCCAAAGAGCACAGAGGAGGCCAACATGGCTGAAGGAGGTGAGAGAGAGTGGTCTGAGATGACCTTGAAGAGGTCATACTTAAATTGGGTTCCTCAATACTGGGAATCTCTCAAACATCAGGAGGATGTGCTGAGGCCTACAGATCCTGGTCTCACTTCCTTTTCTCTTTGGGGTTGCCAAAGCTAGGAACCAGCAAAAACTGAACGAAGAGCTGAGGACCTATACTTTACTTTCAGAGAGTAAACGCTAACAAAAAAACACACTGAGGCTTGGATGGGCTTCACCACCCAAACAGTGTATTCTATTATCTATCTCGAGTTGACTACCTTTGAAAGATACAGAAAATAGAGTCCTATATGGAAAAAGCACAGAATAAAAATTGATTCAGGGAAGTATAGAAACAGTCATAAAAACACTAAGTTAGGTAATTCGTGCTCAAAGGCATGTTTCTAAAATTGTGTTTCTGATCTTAAATAACCTGAGGGAATTCATGGTTAAAAGAAGAAGGAAAAGAAAACTATCACATAAAAATGCCTTCCTATCACCTCAATTCCCACGTAGACAGGACTAAACATACTTTGAAAACGCAGCCCAACTGCATGTCTAGGAAAATGTTCAACTTTA
>NC_043705.1:14844708-14852218 GCF_006229205.1 Suricata suricatta
GAAAAAAAAAAAGTAAAGAAAATAATAAGGGAAAATCCCAAGACACACTTCCTATGGGAAAAAAAACACCAGCATGTAATTTCTGTCCTTGATGGTATACTTAAACTTAGAGGTGTCCATATGCCCAATGGGCACACAGAAGATAGATGAGTTAACACTCAGCCTTCCCTTAGCAGTCTGCTGTAGCAAAACAGAGGGAGATCCCAAGGCAACAACTAAGAGTCGAACAGACCAGGTTAGGGAGTTTTTCCGGGCACATGCAGCCAAGGTTAGCTGGGAAGAAAGCAGCAAATGCCTTAACACAACATAGAAACCAACAAGCCATGGGGCACCTGCGTGCCTCAGTGGGTTGAGCTTTTGACTCTTGGTTCCAGTTCAGGTCATGATCTCATGGTTTGTGAGTTTGAGCCCCATGTCAGGGTCTGTGGTGCTGGTGAGGAGTCTGCTTGGGATTCTCTCTCTCCCCTTCTCTCTCTACCCCTCTCCTGTTCACTCTCTCCCTCTCTATCTCTGTCTCCCAAAATGATAAACTTAAAAAAATATATTTTTTAATTTTTTTAAAAAGAGACTAGCTGTGCTTAGTTAGGCAGTTACCCACACCAATGATATTCGGCAGATATCAGCAAGATTTCAGAAGAGCCTTTCTGCCCTTCCCTTTCCTTTATGACCAAATGCCAGCTTGAAAAGAAATGGGGAAGAGGGTAGAATTCTAAGACTGAGTATTTATCTAAAATATTCTTTGATTACCACACTAGATTAAATTACCAGTTAGCAGTCAAATCTCTGGCTGCCATTCACATATACGTATTATCCAGCAAGATATTTAAGATGAAAATTCAAAAGATTACATTTTTTTTATTTTAAAAGAGGCTATATTCTCATTGCCCCTCTCAATATAAGTAAATAGATGAATCCACTGTTTGAACAATAAACTGGAGATCTTAAAGTTTGTGGGCCAAGTCTTTTTCTTGGATGGTGCTAACATGAGTGTCAAAAACATGTGTCTTGGGGCACCTGGGTGGTTCACTCCATTAAGCATCCAACTGTAGCCCAGGTCATGATCTCACAGTTCATGAGTTCCTGAGTTCAAGCACCACATCGGGCTCTCCACTGTCAGTGCAGAGCTTCCTTCTGGTCCTCTGTCTCCCTCTATCTCTGCCCCTCCCCTGTTCACGTGAGCTCGCTCTCTCTCACTCTCTCTCTCTCTCTCTCTCAAAACTAAATAGTTATAATAAATGTGCCTCTGTAACTTTTTTTTTCTATGCTTATTTACCTGGCTCCTCTCCAAAACCACTTCACATTGCCACATGCTATCTGTAAGAGGTTACTTCAGGTCTAGCATCTCGGAAGACAGGACTTTTTTTCAGGCATTGTTTTCCTAATGTCCATGGTGTTGATTAAATTTTAACTCTGAAAGACTAATCTACTTCCTTGATCTCACAGTTCTTCAGATGGGGTAGGAAGTGAGAAGGATACTGCCAAACCTACAATAAAATTTACCACATTAAGTTAGCTTTCAGTCAAATTAGACTTATTCATAGAAGTATCATACAAAGAGCACTTTTGATGATAAACATTAAGATACACAAAGACCAGCCATGGGTTCATCAAAGCGCTGTAAACAACCCTTTCTCTTCCCCTGTGATTCTGAATTTATAAGTCTCCTGCTACTGTGTCTCTCTCTTGTTCAGTCTTTGTATCCCTCCTTCCCTTTTTCCTTCCTTCACAGACACACATAGTTTCTCATTAGTTTTATAACTGGATTCTCTGTTTTTATCTTGTAGACATCAGAACCCTCCCATGGGTAGACAGGGTTCACTTTGACTTCCACTTTTATCTCTTGTTTCAAAGGAAGTTCTGCATGATGAGAAAAGACAACCACATGGACTTTTACGTAAGGCCATGCATCCCTAAATTCTGAAGACAGCATAATTTAGTATTATGAAAGTGTATGCTCTGTTCAGATATTTATTATTTCTCTGAGCAATGCAATTCTTATACAGCAGTTCACATTTGTATTCCTAGTAATAAACCTTTGAAAACGGAAAAACAAAAACTAAGTATTTCTTTATTTCTTCAAAGTAAAGGCAGTTTTTGAAGTTATACTGCAAATGCTTAGATTGATAAGGAAACTAAAAACAAGATGCAACGAACACAGGAGTGCTTGTGAAAAGCTTGCTTAGTATAGTCTCCATTTTAGAGAGGGTACTATAATTTCATTTATTATTGCACCCACAGAGCTCAAACATGCATATTTGACTATTATTAATTTACTCATCAAGTTAATTAATCACAAAAACTATCAGATTTATTAGTTTTATTGACAAATAATAAAAAAGAAACTTTATTGAGCAGCTTTCAAGAATGAATTACTTAAACCAAGTAGTATGCAATGTCTTGATCAGTCTCATGAATGAGAAAGTCCAATAGACCAAGCTCCTTGGTTGTAGCTCCATTTCTTCACATACCTTTGTAATCTTTGTCACAGACCATGTAACTGGTCAGCAATTTCTCATCTGTCAAGTGGGGAACTTTGAGTTTGCAAATCCCTCTCCAAGTCTAAACTTTTGGCTTGCTATGCCAAACTAATGAATAATGTGAAAAGGTATCTCAACACGACTAGAGTTGTGTTGTAGAACAAGAAGCCGAAGGTACCATAAGAATGTCCTGAAGGAAAGGGACGGAGCAGCGAGGAACTGAAAGCAGTTCCCTTCCCAGGTCAGAAAGCTGCCGGGATGGCTCATTCTCTCCAGAAGGACATCATATGGATGCCAGGCCAGGAGTAAGAATGTTTCATCTTGCACCAGAGGTACTCATGACCCAGTATCTTAGTGGGTGCAAGATCTGCAAAGATGCCAAATGCTGTGTTGTATGTGATTGCTATTGTCAGACAAGTAGCAACATAAAAAATGCTTGAGCCAGGAGACCAATGCTTTGGCTCCTGGAGAGACATAGCCCCCTGCTTCTTAATTCTCTTGTCACTGCACCTTTGGGACCTGTCTCTCTCAGAGATGGTTATAATGCAAAAGACAAAAAGAGAGAGTTTTCTTTTCTCATTTGGATTCTAAAATTGAAGATATGTATTTAAAAAAATGTGTATGGGTGACTCTCTCTTTATTATGTATATATGTGTGTATATACATATCCTAATTCTTAATATATATGTCTACATATAGAGAATATATAACATAGAATATATATGTATGTATACATAGTGTGTGTGTGTGTGTGTGTGTGTGTGTATATATATATATATATATATATATATCCTAATTCTTAGAACCTCTGACTGTTACCTTACTACCTTAGTTGAAAACAGGGCCTTTGGGGTGCCTGGGTGGCTCAGTCAGTTAAGCGACCGGCTTTGGCTCAGGTCATGATCTCATGGTTTGTGGGTTCGAGCCCCACGTCTGGCTCTATGCTGACAGCTAGCTCAGAGCTTGGAGCCTGCTTCAGATTCTGTATCTCCCTCTCTCTCTGACCCTCCCCTGCTTGCGCTGTCTCTCTCTATCTCTCAAAAATAAATTTAAAAAACATTTTAAAATATTTTAAAAAAGATAAAAGGGCCTTTACAGATGCGATTCAGTAAAAATCTTGAAAGGAGGAGTTTATCCTGGAGGACCTAGTAAGGCTCTAGAAACAATCACAGAAACAAAGTGAGGCAGAGTTTGGAAAGACAAGAGTGGAAGACACAAAACAGGAGGAGGCAACAAGAACACAGAGACTTGAGTGATGTGGCCTCAAGCCGAAGAAGGCAAGGAAGATGGAAGAAGTCAGAAAGGTTTTCTCCAATGGAGCACCAAAGGGACCGTGGTTCTGCCCACCCTTGATCAGGGTTCTGGCCTCCAGAATTGTCAGCCACCAAGTTTCTGGTAATTTGTTACAGCAGCCTTGGAAAACTACTCTAGGTAGGTTCACTGAGAACTATTTATTGGCAGGATAGCAGTGACCTCCTTGCTTGATCTTCCAAATCTCTTGGAACAAGGTCCTACTCAGGGAGCCAGGATGGGGTCCAAGCAGCTGCTGGTGCAATTTTTGGTCCACACTCATATTTCTCTCTCAATTTATCTCTTTATTTCTGAACCCTCCTTGTTCGGTCTCTGGTTTTATCCAAATAGCAGTTACTTAATACTTTCAAGGACTTATCATTCGGTGATGTTTGAAGAGGCAAAAGGGGAACACTCCCCAGCTTTCAGAGAAAACTTTTAAAAAATTAGCTTCATGTCATTATACATAATAATTCATAGTATACAAATTGGGGAGAACCATAAATCAATATTTCTCAAGTTTCTTAATAAAGTTTCTGACTGCTACTTCTGTAGGCTGTCAACTCGTAACTCTCTGAACCTCGTAACTCTCAGACATGCTACTGTCTTTCATTTTCAAACCCTTACCCTTTGCACGGATCATTGTACTGTTTTTTCCTAAATAAGAGGATCTATAACTTATACTTTAAAATTTTTTAATGTTTATTTATTTTTGAGGAGGAGAGATAGAGCAGGAGCAAGGGAGGGGCAAAGAGAGAGGGAGACACAGACTCTGAAGTAAACTCCATGCTCAGAAGTATCAGGACAGAGCCCACTGTGGGGCTGAAACTCGGGAATGGTGAGATCATGACCTGAGCTGAAGTCAGACACTTAATGGACTGAGCCACCCAGGTGCCCCTATAACTTATATTCTTTCTCATGAATTGGTTCCTTTTATGTGTTGAATGTTGATATTGATTCTATTCATTATCTTCCTTTAGTAGTGGCCTCATCAATCAATGTGCAGGCAAATACAAAGCAAGATGTTAAGTTAGCTTTTCCCAGGAGGCTCCATGTAAAGTAATTACGTCTAAATAATCACACGGTTGTGATTCTAAGCAGAACAGTCCATCCAAACAAACAAACAAATGTAGATGGAAAAGTGCATAGAAACAGCTATTTCCAAGAAAGTGCTTGAGAACCACATTGATTGCTCATTTCCTAGAAGCTGTTAGCCTCAATTTGTTCCATTAATAAACCCAGTAATACCTCTTGGGATAACTATCCCCACTCACCCCATTACCACCTCGTTTTTCTAAGTGTGTTCAACATAGTATACAGTTTGAATGGAATCTAAATTGACTTTCCTCCCAGAAATTAAAAAAAAAAAGGCCTCTAGAACACAACACATCACGTATGATATGTTTTTCAATTAGTTTGTTTGTATTTGGTCTGAGTTGGGGAGAAGAGAGCAATTTTCACCAATGTAATCTCATTAATTTCCAAGTTATTTATCTGAGAGAGAAAAGCTACATAGCAGGCTATTTATTTTCTGTTCAGTGAATTCTTGTGTCATTCCCTTGCAGTTTAATGAACAGTTTCTCCAAATCCTGAGAGGAGTTGAAGTATACACTGTATGTTAGCTAATCTGACAATAAATTTTTTTTAAATAAAAAAATTTTAATTAAAAATTTAAAAAATTAAAAAATAAATTTAAAGAACTATTAGTTTTATTTCCAGACACTTTCAAATGGATCTGTTACTCTTTACTGAATTATAATATACATATTTCAAAAGTACATAGTGCACCTATGTACTTTCCCAAATGGCCCACCTTCATGAAACAGACCATGACTGGCACCCAGAAGATACCATCATGCCATCAACCCCTCTTTCAATCACTACCTTTAAGCCCACCACTGTTCTGACTTCTATCACCAAAGATGGCTTTGTTGTATTCATACTTTACTCAAATAGAATTATAGAGGGCACACTGTGTTGTGTCTGGTTTCTTTCATTTCACATTGTATTTACAACATTCTTCCATATTGTTGTGCATTACTGTAGACCACTCACTCACATGGTATGCAGTAGCCTTCCACTGTGTGACTATACCATGATTATCCATCATACCATTAAGGAACACTCAGGTAGCTTTAGGTTAGGAACTATTACAAATAGTACTTTGATGAACATTCTTATATATCTTTGGGTAAGATAAGTATACATTTCTGTTGGATGTTTGCCAAGGAGTGAAATTCCTGGGTCATTATATGTAATACCTATCTTTCTTTCTTTCTTTCTTTCTTTCTTTCTTTCTTTCTTTCTTTCTTTCTATCTATCTATCTATCTATCTATCTATCTATCTATCTATCTATGTATCTATCTTTCTTTCTTTCTTTTTTTCTATCTATCTATCTATCTATCTATCTATCTATCTATCTATCTATCCAAATTTAGTGACAAACACTAGTTTTACAAATTGTACAAATTTTCACTCCCAGGTATTTAGGGTTCCAACTGTTTCACCACTTACCAACACTTGGTATTGTTTATGCTTTTCAGCCATTCTGAGAGCTGTGATGGAATTGGGTTTAATTGGCATTTAAGTGACAACTCAGCTAAGACACCTTTCATATGTTAATTTACCATATACTGGTAGTTGTTCAAGTATTTCACCAATTTTTCTACTGGGTCACTCTGTCTTTTAGTTTTTGAGTTTTTTTATTTTTTTAATGAGCTGAGTTTTTTTTTTTTTTGAAAGAAAGAGAGAGAGTGACAGAAGTGAGTGGGGGAGGGGCAGAGAGAGAGGGAGACACAGAATCCAAAGCAGGCTCCAAGTTCTGAGTTGTGAGCACAGAGCTAGATGTGGGGCTTGAACTCACCAACATGGGAGATGATGAACTGAGCCAAAGTTGGATGCCTAACCGACTGAGCTACCCAGGTGCCCCTGTTTTTTGTTTTTGTTTTATTTATCTATTTTGAGAGAGAAAGAAAGCATGCGCACACGCATACATCAGCCAGGGAGGGGTAGAGAGAGAGGGAGAGGGAGAATCTGAAGTAGGTTCCACATCAGTGCTGAACCCATCTCGGAGCTGGATCGTGAACAGAACAGTGAGATCATAACCTGAGTCAGAATCAAGAGCCAGACGTGTCACCGATTGAGCCACCCAGGTGCCCCAACACTGTCATTTGATGAATAAAAGTTTTTCAGTTTTACATAAGATCAGTTTATAAATTCTTACTTCTATCATGGGCACTTTTTTTGTGTGTCCACTTTAAGAAATTTATGCCTACAAAGGATCATGAAGATGTTCTTCTGTCATTTAAAAAAAAAAAGTGCAAGTGATGGACATTTAGGCTCTTTCCATGATTTGGCTATTGTAGAAAGTGCCGCTATGAACATTGGGGTACATGTGCCCCTATGCATCAGCACTCCTGTATCCTTTGGGTAAATCCCTAGCAGTGCTATTGCTGGGTCATAGGGGAGTTCTATCAATAGTTTTTTGAGGAGCCTCCACACTGTTTTCCAGAGTGGCTGCACCAGTTTACGTTCCCACCAACAGTGTAGGAAGGTGCCCGTCTCTCCACACCCTCGCCAGCATCTATAGTCTCTTCATTTGTTCATTTTAGCGACTCTGACTGGTGTGAGGTGGTATCTCAGTGTGGTTTTGATTTGAATTTCCCTGATGATGAGTGACACTGAGCATCATTTCATGTGCCTGTTGGCCATCTGGATGTCTTTTTTGGAGAAGTGTCTATTC